>NC_068445.1:39255023-39380023 GCF_023373465.1 Oncorhynchus keta | reverse complement strand
GGTGTTCAGGTATTCTGCCACAGAGTATTCTCGGTTTAGGGCCAGATAGCGTTCCAATTTGCTTTGTTTTTTGGTTGATTCTATATGTAACGGATGTGAAACGGCTAGCTAGTTAGCGGTGGTGCAGCGCTAAATAGCGTTACAATCGGTGACGTCACTTGCTCTGAGACCTTGAAGTAGTGGTTCCCCTTGCTCTGCAAGGGCCGTGGCTTTTGTGAAGCGATGGGTAACGATGCTTCGAGGGTGACTGTTGTTGATGTGTGCAGAGGGTCCATGGTTCGCGCCCGGGTATGGGCGAGGGGACGGTCTAAAGTTATACTGTTACATATACAGAGTGTCAAATAGTTCTCTTTTTGCTTTCTCATAATTTGGTTGAGTCTAAATGTGTGTCTGTCCTGGGGCTCTGTGGGGTCTCTTTGTGTTTGTGAAGAGTCCCAGAACCAGCTGGCTGAGGGGACTCTTCTCTAGGTTCATATGTCTGTAGATGAGGGCTTTGTGGTGGAATGTGTGGGCATCACTTTGTTTTAGTTGGTTGTAGAATTGAACAGATTTATTTTAATGGGATGTTGATAACTAGTGGGTGTAGTCCTACTTCTGCTCTGCTGGCATTGTTTGGGGTTTGCGTTGTACACAAAGTATATTTTTTGCAGAGTCTCAATTGTGTGTGTGTCCCATTTTGTGAATTCTTGGTTGGTGAGCAGACCCCAGACCTCACAACCACAAAGGGAAATGGGCTCTATGACCGATTCAAGTATTTTTAGTCAGATCCTAATTTGGATGTTGAGTTTTATGTTCCTTTTGATGGCATAGAAGGTCCTTCTTGCCTTGTCTCTCAGATCGTTCACAGCTTTGTGGACGTTACCTGTGGTGTTGATGTTTAGGCCGAGGTAGGTATAATTATTTGTGTGCTCTAGGGCAACGGTGTCTAGGTAGAAATTATATTTGTTGTCTTGTCTACTAGACCTTTTTTGGAACACCATTATTTTGGTCTTACTGAGATTAGGCCGGGTGCTGCAGACGTTTCTAGTGCCCGCGCCAATTCATTGATATACAGTATATCACAAAAGTGAGTACACCCCTCACATTTTTGTAAATATTTAGGGTATATCTTTTCATGTGACAACACTGAAGAAATGCCACTTTGCTACAATGTAAAGTAGTGAGTGTACAGCTTGTATAACAGTGTACATTTGCTGTCCCCTCAAAATAACTCCACACAGAAGCCATTAATGTCTAAACCACTGGCAACAAAAGTGAGTACACCCCTAAGTGAAAATGGCCAAATTGGGCCCAAAAGTGTCAATATCATTTTCCAGCACTGCCTTAACCCTCTTGGGCATGGAGTTCACCAGAGCTTCACAGGTTGCCACTGGAGTCCTCTTCCACTCCTCCATGACCACATCACAGAGCTGGTGGATGTTAGAGACCTTGCAATCCTCCACCTTCCGTTTGAGGATGCCCCACTGATGCTCAATAGGATTTCGAGGGCATGGAGACATGCTTGGCCAGTCCATCACCTTTAACCTCAGCTTCTTTAGCAAGGCAGTGGTCGTCTTGGAGGTGTGTTTGGGGTCGTTATCATGTTGGAATACTGCCCTGCAGCCCAGTCTCCGAAGGGAGGGGATCATGCTCTGCTTCAGTATGACACAGTACATGTTGGCATTCATGGTTTATCTTGGTCTCATCAGACCACAGGACATGGTTCCAGTAATCCATAGCTTTTGTCTGCTTGTCTTCAGCAGACTGTTTGCATCTTTAGAAGAGGCTTCCTTCTGGGACGACAGACATGCAGACCAATTTGATGCAGTGTACGGCGAATGGTCTGAGCACTGACAGGCTGACCCCCCACCCCTTCAACCCTCTCTCTCTCTCTCTCTCTCTCTCTCTCTCTCTCTTCTCTCTTCTCTCTTCTCTCTCTCTCTTCTCTCTCTCTCTCTCTCTCTCTCTCTCTCTCTCTCTTCTCTCGCTCTGTCTCTCTCTCTCTCTCTTTTCTCGCTCTGTCTCTCTCTCTCTCTATCTCTCCCTCTCTCTCTCTCTCTCTCTCTCTCTCTCTCTCTTCTCTCTCTCCTCTCTCTCTCTCTCTTCTCTCTCTCCTCTCTCTCTCTCTGTCTCTCTCTCTCTCTGTCTCTCTCTCTCTCTCTCTCTCTCTGAACAGTTTCAGAAGACAGAGTGGGAAAATGAAGCATTAATAAGGAATAAGTCTGTTTAATAAGGAATAGAGGTTATTTCTGATAACCTTGATAATACTGGAGCAGATATATGTATCAAAAGATCTCTTGTTTTTGGATCCACTTTTTATCCACTTATGTCTCTTCCTCTTCCTCCCTCCCTCCATCTTTCTTTTCCTCTCTCTCTACCTCTCTACCTTGATTCCCTCCCTCCATCTCTTCCTCTTCCTCCCTCCCTCCATCTTTCTCTTCCTCTCTCCTCCCTCCCTCCATCTCTTCCTCTCTCCTCCCTCCCTCCCTCCATCTTTCTCTTTCTCTTTCTCTTCCTCTCCCCCTCCTCCCTCCCCTCCCTCCCTCCCTCCCTCCCTCCCTCCTCCCTCCCTCCCTCCCTCCCTCCTCCCTCCCTCCCTCCCTCCCTCCCTCCCTCCCTCCCTCACTCCCTCACTTCCTCTCTCCCTCCCTCCCTCCATCTTTCTCTTCCTCTCTCCTCCCTCCCTCCCTCCCTCCATCTCTTCCTCTCTCCTCCCTCCCTCCATCTCTTCCCCACTCCTCCCCCTCCTTCCATCTCTTCCTCTCTCCCTCCCTCCCTCCATCTATTCCTCACTCCTCCCTCCCTCCATCTTTCTCTTCCTCTCTCTCTACCTCTCTACATTGATTCATTCCCTCCATCTCTTCCTCTATTCCCCCTCCCTCTATCTTTCTCTCACTTTCCCTATCTCACTCCCTCACTCCCTCACTCCCTCACTCCATCTCTTCCTCCCTCCATCTTTCTCTTTCTCTTCCTCTCTCCTCCATCTCTTCCTCTCTCCTCCCTCCCTCCATCTTTCTCTTCCTCTCTCCTCCCTCCCTCCCTCCATCTCTTCCCCCCTCCTCCCTCCCTCCTTCCATCTCTTCCTCTCTCCCTCCCTCCATCTATTCCTCACTCCTCCCTCCCTCCATCTTTCTCTTCCTCTCTCTCTACCTCTCTACATTGATTCATTCCCTCCATCTCTTCCTCTATTCCCCCTCCCTCTATCTTTCTCTCACTTTCCCTATCTCTCTCCCCTCACTGCCCCCCCCCTCCCCACCTCTTGCTTTCCCCCTCCAGGCCCAGCTGATAGCCCAGTCTATAGGCCAGGCCTTCAGTGTGGCGTACCAGGAGTTCTTGAGGGCCAATGGCATCAACCCAGAGGATCTGAGTCAGAGAGAATACAGTGATCTGCTCAACACTCAGGACATGTACAATGATGACCTCATACACTTCTCCAAGTCTGAGAACTGCAAAGATGTGAGTCTGTCAGTCACTGAGCGCATACACACACACACACACACACACACACACACACACACACACACACACACACACACACACACACACACACACTTATTGGTTGTGTCTCCCCAGGTTTACATTGAGAAGCAGAAGGGTGACATTCTGGGCGTGGTGATTGTGGAGAGTGGGTGGGGCTCCATCCTGCCCACAGTCATCATCGCCAACATGATGCATGCTGGTCCATCTGAGAAGTCTGGTCGTCTGAACATCGGAGACCAGATCATGTCTATCAACGGGACCAGTCTGGTAGGACTACCCCTGTCTACCTGCCAGACTATCATTAAGGTATCTATCTATCCCTCCCTCTATCTCTCTCTCTCTCCTCCATCCCTCTATCTCTCTCTCCTCCATCCCTCTCTCTCTCTCCTCCATCCCTCTCTCTCTCCTCCATCCCTCCCTCTCCCCTCTATCTCTCTCTCTCCTCCATCCCTCTATCTCTCTCTCCTCCATCCCTCTCTATCTCTCTCTCTCCTCCATCCCTCTATCTCTCTCCCTCCATCAACAGGACCAGTCTGGTAGGACTACCCCTCTCTACTTGCCAGACCATTATTAAGGTATCTATCTATTCCCCCCTCTCCCCTCTATCTCTCTCTCCTTCCCCTCTCTCTCTCCTTCCCCTCTCTCTATCTCTCCTTCCCCTCTCGCTCTCTCTCCTTCCCCTCTCTCTCTCTCCTCCCCCTCTCTCTCTCCTCCCCCTCTCTCTCTCCTCCCCCTCTATCTCTCTCCTCCCCCTCTCTCTCACTCTCCCCCCCCTCTATCTCCTCCCCCTCTCTCTCTCCTCCCCCTCTATCCCTTTATCTCTCTCTCCTCCCCCTCTATCTCGCTCTCCTCTACCTTTATCTCTCTCTCACTCTCCTCTACCTTTATCTCTCTCTCCTCCCCCTTTATCTTTCTCTCCTTCCCCTCTCTCTTTCTCCTTCTCCAACACTCTCTTTCTCTGGTGAGACTACCGCTGTCTACCTAGTGGGTAGTAAAGGACACACACCCCTCTGTTTATCTATTTTCTCTGAATATCTCTCCTTCCTTTCAAAGCCGCGGGAAGTAGGGGGGCTGAGGGTACCGTCTTATAAATCACAATTTAAAAAATATTAAAACCCCCCCCACCCCAAAACATGTTCCCGCAGCCTTCCTTTATTGATCAGCTCTCACTTTCCTCGTTATCTCTGTACACTCTCATTCTCTCTTTCCTCGTTATCTCTGTACACTCTCATTCTCTCTCTTTCCTCGTTATCTCTGTACACTCTCATTCTCTCTCTTACCTCATTATCTCTGTACACTCTCATTCTCTCTCTTTCCTCGTTATCTCTGTACACTCTCTTTCCTCGCTCTCTCTGTACACTCTCATTCTCTCTCTTTCCTCGTTATCTCTGTACACTCTCATTCTCTCACTTTCCTCACTCTCTCTGTACACTCTCATTCTCTCTCTTTCCTCGTTATCTCTGTACTCTCATTCTCTCTCTTTCCTCGTTATCTCTGTACACTCTCATTCTCTCTCTTTCCTCGCTCTCTCTGTACGCTCTCATTCTCTCTCTTTCCTCGTTATCTCTGTACACTCTCATTCTCTCTCTTTCCTGGTTATCTCTGTATGCTCTCATTCTCTCTCTTTCCTCGTTATCTCTGTACACTCTCATTCACCTCACTTTCCTCGTTATCTCTGTACGCTCTCATTCTCTCTCTTTCCTCGCTCTCTCTGTACACTCTCATTCTCTCTCTTTCCTCGTTATCTCTGTACGCTCTCATTCTCTCTCTTTCCTCGCTCTCTCTGTACACTCTCATTCTCTCTCTTTCCTCGTTATCTCTGTACACTCTCATTCTCTCTCTTTCCTCGCTCTCTCTGTACACTCTCATTCTCTCTCTTTCCTCGTTATCTCTGTACACTCTCATTCTCTCTCTTTCCTCGCTCTCTCTGTACACTCTCATTCTCTCTCTTTCCTCGCTCTCTCTGTACACTCATTCTCTCTCTTTCCTCGCTCTCTCTGTACACTCTCATTCTCTCTCTTTCCTCGTTATCTCTGTACACTCTCTTTCCTCGCTCTCTCTGTACACTCTCATTCTCTCTCTTTCCTCGTTATCTCTGTACACTCATTCTCTCTCTTTCCTCGCTCACTCTGTACACTCTCATTCTCTCTCTTTCCTCGCTCTCTCTGTACACTCATCCTCTCTCTTTCCTCGCTCTCTCTGTACACTCTCATTCTCTCTCTTTCCTCGTTATCTCTGTACTCTCATTCTCTCTCTTTCCTCGTTATCTCTGTACACTCTCATTCTCTCTCTTTCCTCGCTCTCTCTGTACGCTCTCATTCTCTCTCTTTCCTCGTTATCTCTGTACACTCTCATTGTCTCTCTTTCCTCACTCTCTCTGTACACTCTCATTCTCTCTCTTTCCTCGTTATCTCTGTACTCTCATTCTCTCTCTTTCCTCGTTATCTCTGTACACTCTCATTCTCTCTCTTTCCTCGCTCTCTCTGTACGCTCTCATTCTCTCTCTTTCCTCGTTATCTCTGTACACTCTCATTCTCTCTCTTTCCTGGTTATCTCTGTATGCTCTCATTCTCTCTCTTCCCCCTGTTATCTCTGTACACTCTCATTCTCTCACTTTCCTCGTTATCTCTGTACACTCTCATTCTCTCTCTTTCCTCGTTATCTCTGTACACTCTCATTCTCTCTCTTTCCTCGCTCTCTCTGTACACTCTCATTCTCTCTCTTTCCTCGTTATCTCTGTACACTCTCATTCTCTCTCTTTCCTCGCTCTCTCTGTACACTCTCATTCTCTCTCTTTCCTCGCTCTCTCTGTACACTCATTCTCTCTCTTTCCTCGCTCTCTCTGTACACTCTCATTCTCTCTCTTTCCTCGTTATCTCTGTACACTCTCTTTCCTCGCTCTCTCTGTACACTCTCATTCTCTCTCTTTCCTCGTTATCTCTGTACACTCATTCTCTCTCTTTCCTCGCTCACTCTGTACACTCTCATTCTCTCTCTTTCCTCGCTCTCTCTGTACACTCATCCTCTCTCTTTCCTCGCTCTCTCTGTACTCTCATTCTCTCTCTTTCCTCGTTATCTCTGTACACTCTCTTTCCTCGCTCTCTGTACACTCTCATTCTCTCTCTTTCCTCGTTATCTCTGTACTCTCATTCTCTCTCTTTCCTCGTTATCTCTGTACACTCTCATTCTCTCTCTTTCCTCGCTCTCTCTGTACGCTCTCATTCTCTCTCTTTCCTCGTTATCTCTGTACACTCTCATTGTCTCTCTTTCCTGGTTATCTCTGTATGCTCTCATTCTCTCTCTTTCCTCGTTATCTCTGTACACTCTCATTCACCTCACTTTCCTCGTTATCTCTGTACGCTCTCATTCTCTCTCTTTCCTCGCTCTCTCTGTACGCTCTCATTCTCTCTCTTTCCTCGTTATCTCTGTATGCTCTCATTCTCTCTCTTTCCTCGTTATCTCTGTACACTCTCATTCTCTCACTTTCCTCGTTATCTCTGTGCACTCTCATTCTCTCTCTTCCCCCTGTTATCTCTGTACACTCTCATTCTCTCACTTTCCTCGTTATCTCTGTACACTCTCATTCTTTCTCTTTCCTCGTTATCTCTGTACACTCTCATTCTCTCTCTTTCCTCGCTCTCTCTGTACACTCTCATTCTCTCTCTTTCCTCGTTATCTCTGTACACTCTCATTCTCTCTCTTTCCTTGCTCTCTCTGTACACTCTCATTCTCTCTCTTTCCTCGTTATCTCAGTACACTCATTCTCTCTCTTTCCTCGCTCTCTCTGTACACTCATTCTCTCTATTTCCTCGCTCTCTCTGTACACTCTCATTCTCTCTCTTTCCTCGTTATCTCTGTACACTCTCATTCTCTCACTTTCCTCGTTATCTCTGTACACTCTCATTCCCTCTCTTCCCTCGTTATCTCTGTACACTCTCATTCTCTCTCTTTCCTCGCTCTCTCTGTACACTCTCATTCTCTCTCTTTCCTCGCTCTCTCTGTACACTCTCATTCTCTCTCTTTCCTTGCTCTCTCTGTACACTCTCATTCTCTCTCTTTCCTCGCTCTGTCTGTACACTCTCATTCTCTCTCTTTCCTCGTTATCTCTGTACACTGTCATTCTCTCTCTTTCCTCGCTCTCTCTGTACACTCTCATTCTCTCTCTTTCCTCGCTCTCTCTGTACACTCTCATTCTCTCTCTTTCCTCGTTATCTCTGTACACTCTCATTCTCTCTCTTTCCTCGTTATCTCTGTACGCTCTCATTCTCTCACTTTCCTCGTTATCTCTGTACACTCTCATTCTCTCACTTTCCTCGTTATCTCTGCACACTCTCATTCTCTCTCTTTCCTCGCTCTCTCTGTATACTCATTCTCTCTCTTTCCTCATTATCTCTGTACACTCTCATTCTCTCTCTTTCCTCGCTCTCTCTCTACACTCTCATTCTCTCTCTTTCCTCGTTATCTCTGTACACTCTCATTCTCTCTCTTTCCTCGTTATCTCTGTATACTCTCATTCTCTCCCTTTCCTCGCTCACTCTGTACACTCTCATTCTCTCTCTTTCCTCGCTCTCTCTCTACACTCTCATTCTCTCTCTTTCCTCGTTATCTCTGTACACTCTCATTCTCTCTCTTTCCTCGTTATCTCTGTATACTCTCATTCTCTCCCTTTCCTCGCTCACTCTGTACACTCTCATTCTCTCTCTTTCCTCGCTCTCTCTGTACACTCTCATTCTCTCTCTTTCCTCGTTATCTCTGTACACTCTCATTCTCTCACTTTCCTCGCTATCTCTGTACACTCTCATTCTCTCCCTTTCCTCTCTATCTCTGTACACTCTCATTCTCTCTCTTTCCTCGCTCTCTCTGTACACTCTCATTCTCTCTCTTTCCTCGCTATCTCTGTACACTCTCATTCTCTTGTAATGGCGTATTCTCTTTTACGTAAGAAAGTCAATTCCAAGGACAGTACACACAGCCAACATCTACAGTGCCTTCAAACTGAACATCTCTCACCTCTGTTAGGGTCTGACTCCTGTCTCTCCTCTCCTGTGCAGGGTCTGAAGAACCAGTCTCGTATCAAGCTGAACATCGTAAGGTGTCCTCCCGTAACCACGGTGCTCATCAGACGACCTGACCTCAGATACCAGCTGGGCTTCAGCGTACAGAATGGCATTGTGGGTATCGCCATGGAGACCATGTGTTATCTAGTGATGTCATGAGCCCCAAACTTACTGGGCACTTGACTTTGTTTGCTTTGAGATCATAACATTTTGTTTATTTGTGTATACTGTGTACTGTATACTGTGTACTGTGTACTGTACTGTATACTGTGTACTGTATACTGTGTACTGTGTACTGTGTACTGTAGTGGCAACCCTTTAAGTGATGGACTCATGCTTTTGCTGAAACTGAATAGCTGAATTTTAGTTCAATTTAAGCTCTGCTCCAGCCTTTCATATTATCTTAAAGGCCCAGTGCAGTCGAAAACATGATTTACCTGTGTTTTATATATGTTTACACACTATGAGGTTGGAATAATAATGTGACGTGAAAATGATGATAATACCCTTTTAGAGTAAGAGCTGTTTGAAAAGACCGCCTGAAATTTCAGCCTGTTTTGGTGGGATGGAGTTTTGGCCTTCCTGGTGACATCACCAGACTGTAAATGAGTTAACAGACCAATAAGAAAGAGTTCCAAACCTATCTGCCAATAACAGCCCCCCCCACACACACACACACACACACACACACTTTGACCACACCCAGAAAGTCCTAGCAAAATTCTTGTTTGAGAAATTCTTCTTTGCTAAAAAGCAATTTAGGTTTCTTTTTGACCATTTTAATTGAAAACAATCACAGTAAGGTACTTAATTATTACCCAGAAGTGATATGATATTGAGATAAAAAAAAAAAAAAAAATGGCTGCATTGGACCTTTCAGCTGAATGTCTGATTGGCTGAAATTCTGAATGGCTGAATGTCTGATTGGCTGAAATTCTGAATGGCTGAATGTCTGAATGTCTGAACGGCTGAACGGCTGAATGTCTGAATGTCTGAACGGCTGAACGGCTGAATGTAATAGTCTTTTATGGACCTTCTCCTCCACACTAACAGATCTGCAGCCTTATGCGAGGGGGCATCGCTGAGAGGGGAGGAGTCAGGGTTGGCCACCGCATCATCGAGATCAACAGCCAGAGCGTAGTGGCCACACCCCACGAGAAGATTGTCCACATCCTGTCCAACGCCGTGGGAGAGGTGAGGTCACAGGGCAAATGTCCTCCTGTGCTTCTAACCCTAGAATATGTTACCAGAGATAAACCAGACTTGTATGAATGGGTTATTACTTTCTCAGCTTATCAAAGCATTCCAGTTTTGCTGCTAGACCTTCAACTATTGTTGGGCTAGGTTTGGGGTTGAGGTTATCCTCCATACCCTCTCAAGGACATTGTTTGAGCCCAAAAACGCAGGCGGAATAGTAGTTTTAAGATTTGTTGTTTTCATTCAGTTTCTAGTCATGCACACCTTCTATAAAATGTGTTGGCGGAACTAGTGGTTTTGGGATTGAAGATGATTGAAGATTTTACGTTAATCCATTTCCATACTTGATATGATTCAAATGTATTTTTTCTAAGCTTTGATATGGTTTTATCAGGTGGTGTGAGCATTTTTATTCAAATGTATTTTTTCTAAGCTTTGATATGGTTTTATCAGGTGGTGTGAGCATTTTTATTCAAATTTATTTTTTCTAAGCTTTGATATGGTTTTATCAGGTGGTGTGAGCATTTTTTAATTTATTTTTATTATTTTAAAAATTGAAGGATTATGAAGACTAAATACACATTGTAAATGTTTGAGGACAGGGTTTTGTTCTCTCTGGATTCCATTAGAATGACGATCGTCATTGAGGCTAGTGTTGACACTAGGGTTGACACTAGGGTTAGGGTTGAGGTTAGGGTTGAGGTTAGGAATGAGTTTAGGGTTGAGGTTAGGAATGAGTTTAGGGTTGAGGTTAGGGTTGAGGCTAGTGTTGACACTAGGGTTGAGGTTAGGGTTGGGGTTGAGGTTAGGATTGAGGCTAGTGTTGACACTAGGGTTAGGGTTGAGGTTAGGTTGAGGTTAGGGTTGAGGTTAGGGTTGAGGTTAGGGTTGAGGTTAGGGTTGGGGTTGAGGTTAGGATTGAGGCTAGTGTTGAGACTAGTGTTGAGGCTAGTGTTGAGGCTAGTGTTGACACTAGGGTTAGGGTTGAGGTTAGGGTTGAGGTTAGGGTTGAGGTTGAGGTTAGGGTTGAGGCTAGTGTTGACTCTAGGGTTGAGGTTAGGGTTGAGGTTAGGGTTGAGGCTAGTGTTGACACTAGGGTTGAGGTTAGGGTTGGGGTTAGGGTTTAGGCTAGTGTTGACACTAGGGTTAGGGTTGAGGTTGGGGTTAAGGTTGAGGCTAGGGTTGAGGCTAGGGTTAGGTTTGAGGTTAGGGTTGAGGTTAGGGTTGAGGGTTAGGGTTGAGAGTAGGGTTAGAGTTGAGGTTTAGGATTAGGGTTAGAGTTGAGGGTTAGGATTGAGACTAGGGTTAGAGTTAAGGGTTGGGGTTAAGGTTGAGTCTAGGGTTAGAGTTGAGGGTTAGGGTTCAGGGTTAGGGTTGAGGTTACTTTGAGGGTTAGGGTTGAGGGTTAGGGTTGAGGGTTAGGAGTGAGTCTAGGGTTAGGGTTGAGGGTTAAGTTAGGGGTTTGAGGCTAGGGTTATGGTTGAGGCTAAGGTTACGTTAGGGGTTTGAGGCTAGGGTTAGGGTTGAGGCTAGGGTTAAGTTAGGGGTTTGAGGCTAGGGTTAGGGTTGAGGCTAGGGTTAGGTTATGGGTTTGAGGCTAGGGTTAGGTTAGGGGTTTGAGGCTAGGGTTAGGTTATGGGTTTGAGGCTAGGGTTAGGTTAGGGGTTTGAGGCTAGGGTTAGGTTAGGGGTTTGAGGCTAGGGTTAGGTTAGGGGTTTGAGGCTAGGGTAAGGTTATGGGTTTGAGGCTAGCGTTAGGGGTTTGAGGCTAGAGTTAGGTTAGGGGTTTGATGCTAGGGTTATGTTAGGGGTTTGAGGCTAGGGTTAAGTTAGGGGTTTGAGGCTAGGGTTAGGTTAGGGGTTTGAGGCTAGGGTAAGGTTAGGGGTTTGAGGCTAGGGTTAAGTTAGGGGTTTGAGACTAGGGTTAGGTTAGGGGTTTGAGGCTAGGGTTAGGTTAGGGGTTTGAGGCTAGGGTTAGGTTATGGGTTTGAGGCTAGGGTTAGGGGTTTGAGGCTAGGGTTAGGTTAGGGGTTTGAGGCTAGGGTAAGGTTAGGGGTTTGAGGCTAGGGTTAAGTTAGGGGTTTGAGGCTAGGGTTAGGTTAGGGGTTTGAGGCTAGGGTTAGGTTAGGGGTTTGAGGCTAGGGTTAGGTTATGGGTTTGAGGCTAGGGTTTGAGGCTAGGGTTAGGTTAGGGGTTTGAGGCTAGGGTTAGGTTAAGGGTTTGAGGCTAGGGTTAGGTTAGGGGTTTGAGGCTAGGGTTAGGTTATGGGTTTGAGGCTAGGGTTAGGGGTTTGAGGCTAGGGTTAGGTTAGGGGTTTGAGACTAGGGTTGAGGCTAGGGTTAGGTTTGAGGTTAGGGTTGAGGGTTAGGGTTGAGAGTAGGGTTAGAGTTGAGGTTTAGGGTTAGGGTTCAGGGTTCAGGGTTAGGGTTGAGGTTACTTTGAGGGTTAGGGTTGAGGGTTAGGGTTGAGGGTTAGGATTGAGGTTAGGGTTGAGGGTTAGGAGTGAGTCTAGGGTTGGGGTTGAGGGTTAAGTTAGGGGTTTGAGGCTAGGGATAGGTTAGGTTAGGTTAGGGGTTTGAGGCTAGGGTTAGGTTAGGGGTTTGAGGCTAGGGTTAGGTTAGGGGTTTGAGGCTAGGGTTAGGATGGAGGCTAGGGTTTAGGATTGAGGCTAGGGTTTAGGGTTGAGGGTTAGGATTGAGGCTAGGGTTTAGGGTTAGGATTGAGGCTAGGGGTTAGGGTTAGGATTGAGGCTTGGGTTAGGATTGAGGCTAGGGTTTAGGGTTAGGGTTAGGATTGAGGCTATGGTTTAGGCTTAGGGTTAAGATTCATAACTATGATCAGCATGACTCTTCACCTCTGACTTTCTCTCTCTTTCTCTCTCTGTTCCACAGATCCACATGAAGACGATGCCAGCTGCCATGTACCGCTTGCTAACTGCCCAGGAGCAACCCGTTTACATCTAGAACCGACCTCACCTTCTGACTCTATCCTGACCCCTGACCCCCATCATCACTGCACCCTCTGTGTGTGAGGCAATTCCTCCCCCTCTCCCCAAACCGCAGCTCACCATTGGAGAATGAAGCTTATATAGCCTTATGAGTGGACCTATCATGTGCTCTGGATTACTCTCCAATCCGATTGTTTTGCTGTGGAGAGTAGAGGTGGGCTGTACCAGACAGCTTGTTCAAGCCCCTCCCATCCCGAGGGTCGTTTCCTGCCCTTCTCTCTCTCTCTCTCTCTCTCTCTCTCTCTCTCTCTCTCTCTCTCTCTCTCTCTCTCTCTCTCTCTCTCTCTCTCTCTCTCTCTCTCTCTCTCTCTCTTTCTCTCTTTCTCTCTCTCTCTTCCTCTCTTTCTCTCTTTCTCTCTCTCTCTCTCTCTCTCTCTGCTCTCTGCACTCATCTGATATGTTAGCGTTACCTCTGTGTTCTCCCACAACACAAACAAGAAGAGAAGGAGTGTGAAACCTGCTGATTATAACAAGTGTTACCACTCTGAACAACCAATCACATATTCTTCCTCATAACATTCCACACCTTCCAGTTAACATTAACGAGAGTCGAGGCAGAGGATGAAAGACTCTGGTAGCCCACCAGAACAGATGAAGAAAACTAATCGTTTCCAACTTTAGTTTTTCCCTTTCTTTTGTCTCCAGTATGTTTTTATGGCTGAGATTTGGGCTGATTTATCCAACATTCCAAGCTGCTTTATCTCTTCTCTATGCCCAGACATCTGTTATTGTCTGAACTCACCTCATCCAGAGGAGGTACACTATCAATCAAATTCAATCTAATGTATTTCTAAAGCCCTTCTTACATCAGCTGATGTCTCAAAGTGCTGTATAGAAACCCAACCTAAAACCCCGAACAGCAAACAATGTAGATGTAGAAGCACTACACCCACTCAATGATTTACAACCTTCAAAGGAATCCATGTTCCCTTACAAAAACATACACGTTGTCCAGGAAAACCAGTTCTACAAGCCCGGAGACTCGGCGCTGCTCCAGTCACGTGCACGGCTGATATCGGTCTATTCACATCCAGTCACGTGCACGGTTTATTCCCACCCTGGAAAGAGCAGGGGAAGATCTGGATCATCAAACCGCCATATGCCTCTGATGGAGCAACGGGGTGATGGACTGTCTTTGTGCTTCCTGTGAAAACAGGTTGTAGCTGAATACTGTAGTACGATAGTTCACCAGGGTTTCTGCTGAAACAACACATCCATCTAAATCAGAGGATAGACAGCAGATTCCCCAGACTGAAGCACCAAGTTAAGCGTCTGCAGTATTTATGCGAGACCATATTGTAATTGTGTTCATAGTACATAACATATTATAATATAGTGCATTGCATTTAGATCTCAATCTTTATACTTGAAGGATGTTCATCATAGTACAGGAAATGGGCTATTATTTTGTTGTTTAAAAAAAAAACATAATTATGCTTTTATTTTTAGATGTAATTTTGTCTGGCAGATGTGATGAATTGAAGGTACTTTGAATCAACATAATCTCGCAGTTCTCTGGTGTACTTTTATTCACCAATGATCAGTGATCTGCTGCATGAAGGGGCTAGACTACAAGGGGTTAAATAGGCTACAGTAGGGCTCCCCAACTGGTGGCTCGCGGTTCATTTTACTTGGCCACCCAGGTTTTCCACATCAACATTTTTATTTATTTATATATTTATATACACTACCGATCAAAGGTTTGGACACGCCTACTCATTCAAGGGTTTTTCTTCATTTTTACTATTTTTTACATTGTAGAATAATAGTGAAGACATCGAAACTATGAAATAACACATATGGAATCATGTAGTAACCAAAAAAAGTGCTAAACAAATCAAAATATATTTGAGATTCTTCAAATATCCACCATTTGCCTTGATGACAGCTTTGCAAACTCTTGGCATTCTCTCAACCAGCTTCACCTGGAATGCTTGTCCAACAGTCTTTAAGGAGTTCCCACATATGCTAAGCACTTGTTGGCTGCTTTTCCTTCACTCTGCGGTCCGACTCATCCCAAACCATCTGTAGTGGCTTCCTTTCCTCTTTACCTTAGCCACTGCCCTAGCCTGAAGCGGGGTTGTTTCGTACGCATACAGTTCACACTCAAGGTTTCCAAACGACCAAACATTCAATGAGATCCAGGGATATGGTGCAACAAAAATTCTTCTTCTTATATCTATCAAAAAAAAAAAGATTCTCCAATCAACTTAAATCAGAGATTACTTGACATGGAAAATACATAATATGACCTGTTTGTAAGTCTGTATGGTCAAAAAACTATACCGCTCCCGCGTCTAGCAGGGACTCTCACTTCCCGAAGGCCCAACTTCCTGTTTTTATTCTAACACACCTACCACAGTACAATGAATGGGCAAGAGGCGGGGCCAAAAACTGAATTACAATAACAACAAATGAATATATCTCAATCAGGTAAATATAAATCATAAAGGTACGTATATAATATTTCATCATGTACATTAATATTTAATATATTTACACAAATGTACATGGAGCTCTGTATGTTCTGTCTTTTTTATACAAATATGTCCAAATCGTCTCTAATACCATCTCAGTTTGGTTGAGGTCGGGGGATTGTGGAGGCCAGGTCATCTGATGCAGCACTCCATCACGCTCCTTCTTGGTCAAATAGCCCTTACACAGCCTGGAGGTGTGTTTTGGGCCATTGTCCTGTTGAAAAACAAATGATAGTCCCACTAAGTGCAAACCAGGTGGGATGTCATATTGCTGCAGAATGCTGTGGTAACCATGCTGGTTAAGTGTGCCTTGAATTCTAAATAAATCACTGACAGTGTCACCATCACACCTCCTCCTCCATGCTTCACGGTGGGAACTACACATGCGGAGATCATCTGTTCACCTACTCTGCGTCTCGTGGCGTTTGGAACCAAAAATCGCAAATTTGGACTCCTCAGACCAAAGGACAGATTTCCACCGATCTATGTCCATTGCTCTGGTTTCTTGGCCCAAGCAAGTCTCATCTTATTATTGGTGTCCTTTACTAGTGTTTCCCCTGAACAGTTCATATTGAGATGTGTCTGTTACTTGAACTCTGTGAAGCATTTATTTGGGCTGAAATCTGAGGTGCAGTTAACTTTAATTAACTTATCCTCTGCAGCAGAGGTAACTCTGGGTCTTTCTTTCCTGTGGGGGTCCTCATCAGAGCCAGTTTCATCATAGTGCTTGATGGTTTTTGCAACTGCAGTTGAAGAAACTTTCAAAGGTCTTGAAATGTTCCCGGATTGACTCACCTTCATGTCTTAAAGTAATGATGGTCTGTCGTTTCTCTTTGCTTATTTGAGTTGTTCTTGCCATAATATGAACTTGGTCTTTTACCAAATAGGGGTATCTTCTGTATACCACCCCTACCTTGTCACAACACAACTGATTGGCTCAAACTCATTAAGAAGGAAAGAAGTTCCACAAAGTCACACCTGTTAATTGAAATGCATTCGCGATTACTACCTCATGAAGCTGGTTGAGAGAATGCTAAGAGTGTGCAAAGCTGTCATCAACGCAAAGGGTGGCTACTTTGAAGAATCTCAAATATATTTTGATTTGTTTAACTCTTTTTTGGTTACTACATGATTCTATATGTGCTATTTCATAGTATTGATTTCGTCACTATTACTACTTGTACTGTATATAAATATTTCTTTTTTGGGGGCATATAAGACTGTAAAAACAAAAACAAATCAGCTCCAAGTGATTTTATAAGTAGTCCCACGCAGAATAGAGAGATATAATGGCTTCCGAAAGTATTCACCCCCCTTGGCACTTTTACTATTTTGCTGCCTTACAACCTGTATTTAAAATAGATTTTTTTGGGGGGGGGTTGTAATCATTTGATTTACACAACATACCTACCATTTTGAAGATGCAAAATATTTTTTGTGGTTAAAAAAAAAATTAAGACTAAAAACTTGGAAACCTGAGCGTGCATAACTATTCACCCCCTCAAAGTCAATACTTTGTAGAGCCACCTTTTGCAGCAATTACACATGCAAGTCTCTTGGGGTATGTCTCTATAAGCTTGGCACATCTAGCCACAGGGATTTTTGCCCATTCTTCAAGGCAAAACTGCTCCAGCTCCTTCAAGTTGGATGGGTTCCACAAGTGTACAGCAATCTTCAAGTCATACCACAGATTCTCAATTGGATTGAGGTCTGGGCTTTGACTAGGCCATTCCAAGACATTTAAACATTGCCCCTTAAACCACCAAAGTGTTGCTTTAGCAGTATGCCTCGGGTGATTGTCCTGCTGGAAGGTGATCCTCCGTCCCAGTCTCAAATCTCTGGATGACAAACAGGTTTCCCTCAAGAATTTCCCTGTATTTAGCACTATCAGTCATTCCTTCAATTCTGACCAGTTTCCCAGTCCCTGCTGATGAAAAACATCCCCACAGCATGATGCTGTCATCACTATGCTTCACTGTGGTGTTCTCGGGGTGCTGAGAGGTGTTGGGTTTGCGCCAGACATAGCGTTTTCCTTGATGACCAAAAAGCTCAATTTTAGTCTCTTCTGACCATAGTACCTTCTTTCATATGTTTGGGGAGTCTCCCACATGCCTTTTGGTGAACACCAAACGTGTTTGCTTATTTTTGTCTTTGAGCAAGGGCTTTTTTTCTGGTAACTCTTCCGTAAAGCCCAGCTATGTGGAGTGTACAGCTTAAAGTGGTCCTATGGACAGATACTCCAATCTCAACTGTGGAGCTTTGCAGCTCCTTCAGGGTTATCTTTGGTCTCTTTGTTGCCTCTCTGATTAATGCCATCCTTGCCTGGTCTGTGAGTTTTGGTGGGCGGCCCTCTCTTGGCAGGTTTGTTGTGGTCACATATTCTTTAAATGTTTTAATAATGGATTTAATGGTGCTCCGTGGGATGTTCAAAGTTTCAGATATGTTTTTATAACCCAACCCTGATGTGTACTTCTCCACAACTTTGTCCCTGACCTGTTTGGAGAGCTCCTTGGTCTTCATGGTGCCACTTGCTTGGTGGTGCCCCTTATTTAGAGGTGGTGCAGACCCTGGGGCCTTTCAGAACAGGTGTATATATACTGAGATCATGTGACACTTAGATTGCACACAGGTGGACTTTATTTAACTAATTATGTGACTTCTGAAGGTAATTGGCTGCACCAGATCTTATTTAGGGGCTTCATAGCAAAGGGGGTGATACATATGCACACACCACTTTTCCGTTTTTATTTTTTATTTTTGAAACAAGTAATTTTTTTCATTTCATTTCACCAATTTGGACTATTGTGTGTATGTCCATTACATGAAATCCAAATAAAAATCAATTTAATTTACAGGTTGTAATGAAACAAAATTGTTAGAACACCAATGGGGGTGAAAACATTTTTCAAGGCACTGTATGTGATTGTAAGCGAGGTTTGAAACTATTATGTTTTTGTCAAATATTACATCTGTTTGGGCTTCTTGGGGTCAATTTGCAGTCTACAAATGATTTGTAATTATGTTCCGGCCCCCTGACCATCCACTCAAGAAGACATTGGCTTGTGCCTGAAGCTCGTTGATGATCCCTGGGCTACAGTGTTTTGAGACCAGCATATTATAGCGAGAACTGATGATTTATAGGGGTTCAATTCAAAATGGAGTCATTCAATTAAGGAATTGGTATACATTTAAAATGTATAATCTTTTGAAATAAATAGGTTCTCCTTTTCAGGTTATTGAGAAGTTATTGAAAATATATTAATTATTTTGTTTTTGCAATACTTAAGTCTAAATTTTCATTTACTTCTTGAATTGACTGTCTTCAATTAGAATTGACTCCAACCCTGATGACTTAACTCTGGTAATGACCAGATTGTTCTGATTATGGTCTTGCTGTGAGTGTGAGGACAAAGTAATGCAGATGACAGAAGTGATGATGATGATTAACAATAGAAAGGAACGACTATTCCTGGTGTTATGACTCCTCCTCTATAACCACGTCTTTCCTGTCATTGATCTGTCTGGCCTGCCGTATACATTTACAATACCTACTTTGTTCTCTTCTTCAGGATGAGAAGTAAGGCTGTCCCTCTCACCCTGATCACGTTATGACACTAACATTGTAATTATTTATTGATTGGGCTGGATGTTGATAAATGGGATTGTTGAAAGGTCCTTTAGCTCTACTTTAGAATCAGATCTAGGGCTCTGGATGTGATAAATGGGATTGTTGAAAGGTCCTTTAGCTCTACTTTAGAATCAGATCTAGGGCTCTGGATGTGATAAATGGGATTGTTGAAAGGTCCTTTAGCTCTACTTTAGAATCAGATCTAGGGCTCTGGATGTGATAAATGGGATTGTTGAAAGGTCCTTTAGCTCTACTTTAGAATCAGATCTAGGGCTCTGGATGTGATAAATGGGATTGTTGAAAGGTCCTTTAGCTCTACTTTAGAATCAGATCTAGGGCTCTGGATGTGATAAATGGGATTGTTGAAAGGTCCTTTAGCTCTACTTTAGAATCAGATCTAGGGCTCTGGATGTGATAAATGGGATTGTTGAAAGGTCCTTTAGCTCTACTTTAGAATCAGATCTAGGGCTCTGGATGTGATAAATGGGATTGTTGAAAGGTCCTTTAGCTCTACTTTAGAATCAGATCTAGGGCTCTGGATGTGATAAATGGGATTGTTGAAAGGTCCTTTAGCTCTACTTTAGAATCAGATCTAGGGCTCTGGATGTGATAAATGGGATTGTTGAAAGGTCCTTTAGCTCTACTTTAGAATCAGATCTAGGGCTCTGGATGTGATAAATGGGATTGTTGAAAGGTCCTTTAGCTCTACTTTAGAATCAGATCTAGGGCTCTATTCAATCTATATTGGGGAAATTCAGCTTTACAGTGTGATTGAACTTTAAAGGCAATGTTCCCTCATTAGCAAAGACTGCATTCACGGTAAACGCTGCAGGTGTCGGCTCAATAGGAAATGACCTTCACATGTCGAGCTATGTGTAACACCTTAGTGATAAAGATTGAATAGAGCCCCTAGTTATTCTATAATATTATAAATATATATATATATAATATAATGTCTAGATGATTCAAGAAGTTCATTCCAGGGAGCTTACACCTCTTTAAAGGTGTATGACTTTTTGATCTTTCGCCCAGACATTCTCCTCCCTCACTTCCTGTCTCCCGTGTCACTTCTTGCCTCAGACACCCCCTCTCTGGACTCGTGTTTACAAACATGGCCGACAGCCCAGCAGCTTTGCTTTACGGGACAGTTTCCGGCTTGTAGAGGGGACACATTATGACTCTACACCTCTGTACTGACTTGTGGAGGGGACACATTAGGACGCTACACCTCTGTACTGACTTGTGGAGGGGACACATTATGACCCTACACCTCTGTACTGACTTGTGGAGGGGACACATTATGACGCTACACCTCTGTACTGACTTGTGGAGGGGACACATTATGACGCCACACCTCTGTACTGACTTGTGGAGGGGACACATTATGATGCTACACCTCTGTACTGACTTGTGGAGGGGACACACATTCTGTACTCATCATTTCTAGTTGCTACACCAGATTGCCCCGCAACGTGGCTTGTGTGCAAAATGTTGACCCTTTCCCTCCTTTCATTTCCTTTCCCTACATCCCTTTTAAACCATTGATTGTTCCAAGTGTCTGTCTCTGTCTCTCTGTATCTGTCTCTATCTCTGTATCTGTCTCTATCTCTCTATCTGTTTCTATCTCTATCTCTGTATCTGTATCTGTCTCTATCTCTGTATCTGTCTCTATCTCTGTATCTGTCTCTATCTCTGTATCTGTCTCTATCTCTGTATCTGTCTCTATCTCTCTATCTGTTTCTATCTCTCTTATCTGTCTCTATCTCTGTATCTGTATCTGTCTCTATATCTGTATCTGTTTCTATCTCTCTATATCTCTGTATCTGTCTCCATCTCTGTATCTGTTTCTATCTATGTATCTGTATCTATCTCCATCTCTCTCTCTATCTGTTTATATCTCTGTATCTGTCTCTGTATCTGTTTCTATCTATGTATCTGAATCTATCTCCATCTCTCTCTCTATATGTTTCTATCTCTGTATCTGTCTCTCTGTATCTGTTTCTATTTCTATCTCTGTCTCTCTATCTGTTTCTATCTCTGTATCTATCTCTGTATCTATCTCTGTATCTGTCTCTCTGTATCTGTCTCTATCTCTGTATCTGTCTCTCTATCTGTTTCTATCTCTCTATCTGTCTCTGTATCTGTTTCTATCTCTATCTCTGTCTCTCTATCTGTATCTATCTCTGTATCTGTCTCTCTGTATCTGTCTCTATCTCTGTCTCTATCTCTGTATCTGTCTCTATCTCTGTATCTGTCTCTATCTGTTTCTATCTCCATCTCTATCTGTCTCTATCTCTGTCTGTATCTGTCTCTGTCTCTCTATCTCTGTATCTATCTCTGTATCTGTCTCTCTGTATCTGTCTCTGTATCTGTCTCTATCTCTGTATCTGTTTCTATCGCTGTATCTGTTTCTATCTCTGTATCTCTTTCTATCTCCATCTCTATCTGTCTCTATCTCTGTCTGTCTCTGTCTCTCTAGCTCTGTATCTATCTGTTTGTTTCTGTCTCTGTCTGTTCCTGTCTCTATCTCTGTCTGTTTCTATCTCTGTCTCTGTCTGTTCCTGTCTCCATCTCTGTCTGTTTCTATATCTGTCTCTGTCTGTTCCTGTCTCTATCTCTGTCTGTTTCTATATCTGTCTCTATCTGTTTCTATCTCTATCTCTGCCTGTTTATATCTGTTTGCTTCTGTCTCTTCTGTCTCTTCTGTCTCTGCTTCTGTCTCTATCTGTTTCTATCTCTGTCTCTTTCTGTCTCATGCCTGTACTCTTTATGATATTGAACTAACATGATACTGAAGAAGAGTTCCTGTACAGTCGACCATATGATGTTCTAGCATGGTCTATCTGGAGTTACCTACCGACCATATGATGTTCTAGCATGGTCTATCTGGAGTTACCTACCGACCATATGATGTTCTAGCATGGTCTATCTGGAGTTACCTACCGACCATATGATGTTCTAGCATGGTCTATCTGGAGTTACCTACCGACCATATGATGTTCTAGCATGGTCTATCTGGAGTTACCTACCAACCATATGATGTTCTAGCATGGTCTATCTGGAGTTACCGGTCAGTCTATCTATCTGCAGTCACCAGTCGTTCGGTCAACCATATGATGTTCTAGCATAGTCTATCTGGAGTTACCAACCAACCATATGATGTTATAGCATGGCCTATCTGGAGTTACCAACCAACCATATGATGTTCTAGCATGGTCTATCTGGAGTTACCAACCAACCATATGATGTTCTAGCATGGCCTATCTGGAGTTACCAACCAACCATATGATGTTATAGCATGGTCTATCTGGAGTTACCTACTGACCATATCATGTTCTAGCATGGCCTATCTGGAGTTACCTACTGACCATATGATGTTATAGCATGGTCTATCTGGAGTTACCTACTGACCATATCATGTTCTAGCATGGTCTATCTGGAGTTACCTACCAACCATATGATGTTCTAGCATGGCCTATCTGGAGTTACCAACCAACCATATGATGTTCTAGCATGGTCTATCTGGAGTTACCTACCAACCATATGATGTTCTAGCATGGCCTATCTGGAGTTACCAACCAACCATATGATGTTCTAGCATGGTCTATCTGGAGTTACCTACTGACCATATGATGTTATAGCATGGTCTATCTGGAGTTACCTACTGACCATATCATGTTCTAGCATGGCCTATCTGGAGTTACCTACTGACCATATGATGTTATAGCATGGTCTATCTGGAGTTACCTACTGACCATATGATGTTCTAGCATGGTCTATCTGGAGTTACCTACCAACCATATGATGTTCTAGCATGGTCTATCTGGAGTTACCTACCAACCATATGATGTTCTAGCATGGTCTATCTGGAGTTACCTACTGACCATATGATGTTATAGCATGGCCTATCTGGAGTTACCAACCAACCATATGATGTTATAGCATGGTCTATCTGGAGTTACCAACCAACCATATGATGTTCTAGCATGGTCTATCTGGAGTTACCTACCGACCATATGATGTTCTAGCATGGTCTATCTGGAGTTACCTACCGACCATATGATGTTCTAGCATGGTCTATCTGGAGTTACCTACCGACCATATGATGTTCTAGCATGGTCTATCTGGAGTTACCTACCGACCATATGATGTTCTAGCATGGTCTATCTGGAGTTACCTACCGACCATATGATGTTATAGCATGGTCTATCTGGAGTTACCAACCTACCATATGATGTTTTAGGTCAGTCTATCTATCTGCAGTCACCAGTCGTTCGGTCAACCATATGATGTTCTAGCATGGTCTATCTGGAGTTACCGGTCAGTCTATCTATCTGCAGTCACCAGTCGTTCGGTCAACCATATGATGTTCTAGCATGGTCTATCTGGAGTTACCTACCAACCATATGATGTTCTAGCATGGTCTATCTGGAGTTACCTACCAACCATATGATGTTCTAGCATGGTCTATCTGGAGTTACCAACCTACCATATGATGTTCTAGCATGGTCTATCTGGAGTCACCAGTCAGTCTGTCAATCTGTAGTCACCAGTCGTTCGGTCAACCATATGATGTTCTAGCATGGCTTATCTCAAGTCACCGGTCTGTCTATCTGGAGTCACCGGTCTGTATCTGGAGTCACCGGTCTGTATCTGGAGTCACCGGTCTGTATCTGGAGTCACTGGTCTGTCTATCTGGAGTCACTGGTCTGTCTATCTGGAGTCACCAGTCTGTATCTGGAGTCACCGGTCTGTATCTGGAGTCACTGGTCTGTATCTGGAGTCACCGGTCTGTATCTGGAGTCACTGGTCTGTATCTGGAGTCACTGGTCTGTCTATCTGGAGTCACCGGTCTGTCTATCTGGAGTCACTGGTCTGTATCTGGAGTCACTGGTCTGTCTATCTGGAGTCACCGGTCTGTCTATCTGGAGTCACCGGTCTGTATCTGGAGTCACTGGTCTGTCTATCTGGAGTCACCGGTCTGTATCTGGAGTCACCGGTCTGTATCTGGAGTCACCGGTCTGTCTATCTGGAGTCACCGGTCTGTCTATCTGGAGTCACCGGTCTGTATCTGAAGTCACCGGTCTGTCTATCTGGAGTCACCGGTCTGTCTATCTGGAGTCACCGGTCTGTCTATCTGAAGTCACCGGTCTGTCTATCTGGAGTCACCGGTCTGTCTATCTGGAGTCACCGGTCTGTCTATCTGGAGTCACCGGTCTGTATCTGGAGTCACCGGTCTGTCTATCTGGAGTCACCGGTCTGTCTATCTGGAGTCACCGGTCTGTCTATCTGGAGTCACCGGTCTGTCTATCTGGAGTCACCGGTCTGTATCTGGAGTCACCGGTCTGTCTATCTGGAGTCACCGGTCTGTCTATCTGGAGTCACCGGTCTGTCTATCTGGAGTCACCGGTCTGTCTATCTGGAGTCACCGGTCTGTCTATCTGGAGTCACCGGTCTGTCTATCTGGAGTCACCGGTCTGTCTATCTGAAGTCACCGGTCTGTCTATCTGGAGTCACCGGTCTGTCTATCTGGAGTCACCGGTCTGTATCTGGAGTCACCGGTCTGTCTATCTGGAGTCACCGGTCTGTCTATCTGGAGTCACTGGTCTGTATCTGGAGTCACTGGTCTGTATCTGAAGGTCTGTCTATCTGGAGTCACCGGTCTGTATCTGAAGTCACCGGTCTGTCTATCTGGAGTCACCGGTCTGTCTATCTGGAGTCACCGGTCTGTATCTGAAGTCACCGGTCTGTCTATCTGGAGTCACCGGTCTGTCTATCTGGAGTCACCGGTCTGTCTATCTGGAGTCACCGGTCTGTCTATCTGGAGTCACCGGTCTGTCTATCTGGAGTCACCGGTCTGTATCTGGAGTCACCGGTCTGTCTATCTGGAGTCACCGGTCTGTCTATCTGGAGTCACCGGTCTGTCTATCTGGAGTCACCGGTCTGTCTGTCTGGAGTCACCGGTCTGTCTGTCTGGAGTCACCGGTCTGTCTGTCTGGAGTCACCGGTCTGTCTGTCTGGAGTCACCGGTCTGTCTATCTGGAGTCACCGGTCTGTCTATCTGGAGTCACCGGTCTGTATCTGGAGTCACCGGTCTGTATCTGGAGTCACCGGTCTGTCTATCTGGAGTCACCGGTCTGTCTATCTGGAGTCACCGGTCTGTCTATCTGGAGTCACCGGTCTGTCTATCTGGAGTCACCGGTCTGTCTATCTGGAGTCACCGGTCTGTATCTGGAGTCACCGGTCTGTATCTGGAGTCACTGGTCTGTATCTGGAGTCACTGGTCTGTCTATCTGGAGTCACTGGTCTGTCTATCTGGAGTCACCGGTCTGTATCTGGAGTCACTGGTCTGTATCTGGAGTCACTGGTCTGTCTATCTGGAGTCACCGGTCTGTATCTGGAGTCACCGGTCTGTCTATCTGGAGTCACCGGTCTGTATCTGGAGTCACCGGTCTGTCTATCTGGAGTCACCGGTCTGTATCTGAAGTCACCGGTCTGTCTATCTGGAGTCACCGGTCTGTCTATCTGGAGTCACCGGTCTGTCTATCTGGAGTCACCTGTCTGTCTGGAGTCACCGGTCTGTCTGTCTGGAGTCACCGGTCTGTCTATCTGGAGTCACCGGTCTGTCTATCTGGAGTCACCGGTCTGTCTATCTGGAGTCACCGGTCTGTCTATCTGGAGTCACCGGTTTGTCTATCTGGAGTCACCGGTCTGTCTATCTGGAGTCACCGGTCTGTCTGTCTGGAGTCACCGGTCTGTCTGTCTGGAGTCACCGGTCTGTCTATCTGGAGTCACCGGTCTGTCTATCTGGAGTCACCGGTCTGTCTATCTGGAGTCACCGGTCTGTCTATCTGGAGTCACCGGTCTGTCTATCTGGAGTCACCGGTCTGTCTATCTGGAGTCACCGGTCTGTCTATCTGGAGTCACCGGTCTGTATCTGGAGTCACCGGTCTGTCTATCTGAAGTCACCGGTCTGTATCTGGAGTCACCGGTCTGTATCTGGAGTCACTGGTCTGTCTATCTGGAGTCACTGGTCTGTCTATCTGGAGTCACTGGTCTGTCTATCTGGAGTCACCGGTCTGTATCTGGAGTCACTGGTCTGTATCTGGAGTCACTGGTCTGTCTATCTGGAGTCACCGGTCTGTCTATCTGGAGTCACCGGTCTGTCTATCTGGAGTCACCGGTCTGTATCTGGAGTCACTGGTCTGTATCTGGAGTCCCTGGTCTGTCTATCTGGAGTCACCGGTCTGTCTATCTGAAGTCACCGGTCTGTCTATCTGAAGTCACCGGTCTGTCTATCTGGAGTCACCGGTCTGTCTATCTGGAGTCACCGGTCTGTCTATCTGGAGTCACCGGTCTGTCTATCTGGAGTCACCGGTCTGTCTATCTGGAGTCACCGGTCTGTCTATCTGGAGTCACTGGTCTGTCTATCTGGAGTCACCGGTCTGTATCTGGAGTCACTGGTCTGTATCTGGAGTCACTGGTCTGTATCTGGAGTCACTGGTCTGTATCTGGAGTCACTGGTCTGTCTATCTGGAGTCACCGGTCTGTATCTGGAGTCACTGGTTGTTCGGTCGACCATATGATGTTCTAGCATGGTCAACCGGTCGGTCTTGTGCTGTATCATTCCTGCTTCTAATGTGTTTGATGACGACTTAATTATTCCACATTAAACCTAAACCAGCTGGAATACATAATATACAGTGTCTAGAAAAAGTACATGAACCCTTTGGAATTTCCTGGATTTCTGCATAAATTGGTCATAATATTTGATCTGATCTTTATCTAGGTCACAACAATAGACAAACACAGTCTGCTTAAACTAATAACACACAAACAACAATACGTTTTAATGTCTTTATAGAACACACCGTGTAAACATTCACAGTGCATGGTGGGAAAAGTGTGTGAACCCTTGGATTTAATAACTGGTTGACCCTCCTTTTGCAGCAATAACCTCAACCAAGCGTTTTCTGTAGTTGCGGATCAGACCTGCACAACGGTCACGAGGAATTTTGGACCGTTCCTCTTTACAAAACATTCAGGGCAGCAATATTCTTGGGATGCCTGGTGTGAACTGCTCTCTTGAGGTCATGCCACAGCATCTAAATCGGGTTGAGGTCAGGACTCTGGGCCACTCCAGAAGACATATTTTCTTCTGATGAAGCTATTTTGTTGTTGATTTACTTCTGTGTTTTTGGGTTGTCCTGTTGCATCACCCAACTTCTGTTGAGCTTCAATTGGCTTCAACAGATAGCCTAACATTCTCCTGTAAAATGTCTTGATAAACTTGGGAATTCATTTTTCCGTCGGTCGATGATAGCAAGCTGTCGAGGCCCTGTGGTGCTCCCTCCACCATACTTTACAGTTGAGATGAGGTTTTGATGTTGGTGTGCTGTGCCTTTTTTCCTCCACACATAGTGTTGTGTGTTCCTTCCAAACAACTCAACTGTAGTTTCATCTGTCCACAGAATATATTGTCAGCAGCGCTGTGGAACATCCAGGTGCTCTTTTGTAAACTTCAGACATGCAGCAATGTTTTTTTTTACAGCAGTGGCTTCTTCCGTGGTGTCCTCCCATGAGCACTATTCTTTATTGTTTTACATATTGTAGACTCGTCGACCGAGATGTTAGCATGTTCCAGAGATTTCTGTCTTCAGCTGACACTCTAGGATTCTTCTTAACCTTCTGCGCTGTGCTCTTGCAGTCATCTTTGCAGGACGGTCACTCCTAGGGAGAGTAGCAACAGTGCTGAACTTTCTCCATTTATAGACCGCGGACTGATGAACATTAAGGCTTTTAGACATACTTTTGTCAACAATTCTTAATCTTAGGTCTTCTGCGATCTCTTTTGTTTGAGGCATGGTTCACATCAGGCAATGCTTCATGTGAATAGCAAACTCACATTTTGTGAGTGTTTTTTATAGGGCAAGGCAGCTCTAACCAACATCTACAATCTCGTCTCATTGATTGGACTCCAGGTTAGCTGACACCTGACTCCAATTAACTTTTGGAGAAGTCATTAGCCTTGGGGGGGTTCACATACTTTTTATAACCTAGACTGTGAATGTTGAAATGATGTATTCAATATAGACAAACATTACAATTATTTGTGTGTTATTAGTTTAAGCAAACTATGTCTATTTATTGTTGTGACTTATTTGAAGATCAGATAATATTTGATGACCAATTTATGCAGAAATCCAGGTAATTCTAAAAGGTTCACATACTTTTTCTTGCCACTGTATACACACACACACATATAAATATACAGGTATATATACTTCTAATGGTTATTTTGTGTGTTGAGTTTGGATTGACCATATAAGCAAGCTTCAATGAATAACAAATAAGGTGAAATGAGAACTGAGTAAACTAGTGGCAAGAACATAATGACATATTTGTCTAGAGCACAAAGGTAATGAAGACACAGGGGGCAACTTGTGGAAGTATAGACCTTCCCTGTCCGTGTTGGTGATAGTAGGCTATTGTGACGCAGCAAAGTTGTCATTTGTAAAGAGATGGGCAGCAAACGTACACTTGAGTCGATGGTGACTGTGAGGTAGGCTAACTAGTGTTTATAATGCACTGTTTTGAATGTAATTCATCTTAAAATGTTTGTGGACATGTCTAAAGATGATGAAAAACGTGAAAAATACGACTTTCTGTAAAGCTATGGCAATTTGTATTCATTTGCTAGCTTTTCTGTGATGTTACTGAACTACAGAACTGTAATGTTTCTACCGGTATTTACAACAATAAACTACTTGCAGAAGGACTGTTGTTGTTTTTGTTGTTTCTAAGGCCAGGATTCGATCCACAGCCGACAGTGCACCTTTTTATAGGTCATTTAAATTAGAGATGACATCCGCAAGGTTTATCATGAATGTAAATCTACGTGAAAGACGTATTGTCTGTCCGGTGAGCTGCTCTTTAGCCTTGGATTGAATCCCGGCGCATAAACGGTGCACTTTAAGGCCTAGATGTAATCCGGAACCGTATAAGAGGCACATTTATAGTGCGTTTGAAGTGTAAATGTCGTTTCCGATTGAGCCCGACATATGCAGCGTTTATTGTGAACGGCAGTTGGAGCATTGCCTTTAAAAAAGTGCATAGACAAAAAGATGGGCGATGGGGATTGAATCCCGGCCTAAACAAATGAATTAATGATGAATTAAGACTCAACACTCATAGTGCATGGCCAGTTTAATTAAATACTGAACATTTTATATGGAACATTCCACGTTGCTTTATTTAAGGCACTGGGCAGATAGTGAAGTATAGAGAGAGAGAGCCTTCCATAGACTCTCACATGCAGGTAGGGTTCAGTGCTGACATATGTACAGCCAATCATTTTATAATAGCTTGTAACACAGAATTGTTAATGGAAATATTTGGAGACCATTTTGAAACCTTTGATTCCCAGGTCACCTCTTTCACAATGCAAACAACAGTGTACAGACAACACTACACACTGTACATACACTTCAACAGTGTTAGTGCAGCAGACACACACACACACACACACACACACACACACACACACACACACACACACACACACACACACACACACACACACACACACACACACACACACACACACACACACACACACACACACACACACACACACACACACACCTTAGGCACACAACACACACACGCAGCTGCACACACACAGCCCTTCTAAAGGCTAGTACTTGCAGTCTGTGGGACTCAGTTTCAAAGTTCTTTAGAATGGCTTTTCCCCACAAGGTTTAGCAGTTGCAGTCCCAAACCTCGCCGCCAGGGGGCGCCTTTTCCTTGGAGTCAATAAGGTGTTTCCCCCAGTGGACCTTGCCATCAGTTTGTGCTCGGGGAGTGTTCGGATGGGAAGAGGGTTCCATCAGATCACTGTTTCTCTAAACACCCCTATGAGACTGTGGGGGCGTTCGTGATGATCCAGACGTGAGCCCGCCCGTGACGTTGACCTAGAACCTACTCTAGAACCCGCTCTAGACCAGGACTTGAAGCCAGACCCACCACCTTGCCTTGCCTCTAGTGGCTGCTGCTCTGCCCAGGTGAAGGTGCTGAGGTCTCCACAACTCCGCAGGTGCAGCAGGCCGGGCCTCTTCCGGAGGGGCTGGGGGAGGGTCCGGGAGGAACAGTCCAGGATGGGGACATGGGGTCTGGAGCATCCCCTGGGGAGGGACAGGGGCTGGGGCAGGGCTCCAACTGGTGTCTCTGATACTGTGATCACCTGGAGAGAGAGGAGGAGAGGAGAAAAGGTGCAGTTTAAAGGGATAGTTCACCCAAATGTATCTCTTCTTGTCCTGTCTTCCTGACCTACTAATCCTTCTCACCCCCTCTCCTCCCCTCTCTCTCTCCTCACCCCCCCTACTTTCCTATCCATCCGTTTTCCACTTCTCTACACAGGGTTCTATGTACTGTAGCTGGCACAGTGTTCTATGTAGCTGGCTCAGTGTTCTATGTAGCTGAAACAGTGTTCTATGTAGCTGGCACAGTGTTCTCTGTAGCTGGCTCAGTTTCTATGTCACTGGCACAGTGTTCTATGTAGCTGAAACAGTGTTCTATGTAGCTGGCACAGTGTTATATGTCACTGGCACAGTGTTCTATGTAATTGGCACAGTATTCTATGTAATTGGCACAGTGTTCTATGTAGCTGGCACAGTGTTTTATGTAGCTGGCACAGTATTCTATGTAATTGGCACAGTGTTCTATGTAGCTGGCACAGTGTTCTATGTAGCTGGCACAGTGTTCTATGTAACTGGCACAGTGTTCTATGTAGCTGGCTTAGTGTTCTGGCACAGTGTTCTGTGTAGCTGGCACAGTGTTCTGTGTAACTGGCACAGTGTTCTATGTAGCTAGCACAGTGTTCTATGTAACTGGCACAGTGCTCTGTGTAGCTGGCACAGTGTTCTATGTAGCTAGCACAGTGTTCTATGTAGCTAGCACAGTGTTATATGTATCTAGCACCGTGTTCTATGTATCTAGCACCGTGTTCTATGTAGCTAGCACAGTGTTCTATGTAGCCTAGAGACCTTCACGCGTCCAAAAAGTAGGACTCGTTCCGGAAATGGACCTGGCGCTTTCCCATCCGGACCCAATATGCATAAATATTTTTTTTTTATATGTATATATAAAGACCCATTCCGAACGGACCCGAGGACAACTAGACCCGTCCCGTATTGACCTGGTCAGATCCAGACCTGGTCTGATCAGAGTGATGGAAGCAGCAGAAAAGCTACTTTATTAACCAGAGCTGATAAAGCTGAGGGAGAGGAGGCAGAGCGAGGTGACGCTGTAGCAGGGGCTGAGGGAGAGGAGGCAGAGCGAGGTGACACTGTAGCAGGGGCTGAGGGAGAGGAGGCAGAGTGAGGTGACGCTGTAGCAGGGGCTGAGGGAGAGGAGGGAGAGCGAGGTGACGCTCTAGCAGGGGCTGAGGGAGAGGAGGCAGAGCGAGGTGACGCTCTAGCAGGGGCTGAGGGAGAGGAGACAGAGGTGATGCTCTATCAGGGGCTGAGGGAGAGGAGGGAGAGCGAGGTGACGCTCTAGCAGGGGCTGAGGGAGAGGAGGGAGAGCGAGTTGACGCTCTAGCAGGGGCTGAGGGAGAGCGAGTTGACGCTCTAGCAGGGGCTGAGGGAGAGGAGGCAGAGGTGACACACTAGTAGGGGCTGAGGGAGAGGAGGAAGAGCGAGGTGACGTTGTAGCAGGGGCTAAGGGAGAGGTGGCAGAGGTGACGCTGTAGCAGGGGCTGAGGGAGAGGAGGCAGAGCGAGGTGACGCTGTAGCAGGGGCTGAGGGAGAGGAAGCAGAGCGAGGTGACGCTCAAGCAGGGGTTGAGGGAGAGGAGGGAGAGCGAGGTGACGCTGTAGCAGGGGCTGAGGGAGAGGAGGCAGAGGTGATGCTCTAGCAGGGGCTGAGGGAGAGGAGGAAGAGCGAGGTGACGCTGTAGCAGGGGCTGAGGGAGAGGAGGGAGAGCGAGTTGACGCTCTAGCAGGGGCTGAGGGAGAGCGAGTTGACGCTCTAGCAGGGGCTGAGGGAGAGGAGGCAGAGGTGACACACTAGTAGGGGCTGAGGGAGAGGAGGAAGAGCGAGGTGACGTTGTAGCAGGGGCTAAGGGAGAGGTGGCAGAGGTGACGCTGTAGCAGGGGCTGAGGGAGAGGAGGCAGAGCGAGGTGACGCTGTAGCAGGGGCTGAGGGAGAGGAAGCAGAGCGAGGTGACGCTCAAGCAGGGGTTGAGGGAGAGGAGGAAGAGCGAGGTGACGCTCTAGCAGGGGCTGAGGGAGAGGAGGGAGAGCGAGGTGACGCTGTAGCAGGGGCTGAGGGAGAGGAGGGAGAGCGAGGTGACGCTCTAGCAGGGGCTGAGGGAGAGGAGGCAGAGGTGATGCTCTAGCAGGGGCTGAGGGAGAGGAGGGAGAGCGAGGTGACGCTGTAGCAGGGGCTGAGGGAGAGGAGGGAGAGCGAGGTGACGCTGTAGCAGGGGCTGAGGGAGAGGAGGCAGAGCGAGGTGACGCTCTAGCAGGGGCTGAGGGAGAGGAGGCAGAGCGAGGTGACGCTCAAGCAGGGGTTGAGGGAGAGGAGGGAGAGCGAGGTGACGCTGTAGCAGGGGCTGAGGGAGAGGAGGGAGAGCGAGGTGACGCTCAAGCAGGGGTTGAGGGAGAGGAGGAAGAGCGAGGTGACGCTGTAGCAGGGGCTGAGGGAGAGGAGGGAGAGCGAGGTGACGCTGTAGCAGGGGCTGAGGGAGAGGAGGCAGAGGTGATGCTCTAGCAGGGGCTGAGGGAGAGGAGGAAGAGCGAGGTGACGCTGTAGCAGGGGCTGAGGGAGAGGAGGGAGAGCGAGGTGACGCTGTAGCAGGGGCTGAGGGAGAGGAGACAGAGCGAGGTGACGCTGTAGCAGGGGCTGAGGGAGAGGAGACAGAGGTGATGCTCTAGCAGGGGCTGAGGGAGAGGAGGGAGAGCGAGGTGACGCTGTAGCAGGGGCTGAGGGAGAGGAGGCAGAGCGAGGTGACGCTGTAGCAGGGGCTGAGGGAGAGGAGGCAGAGGTGATGCTCTAGCAGGGGCTGAGGGAGAGGAGGGAGAGCGAGGTGACGCTGTAGCAGGGGCTGAGGGAGAGGAGGAAGAGCGAGGTGACGCTGTAGCAGGGGCTGAGGGAGAGGAGACAGAGCGCGGTGACGCTGTAGCAGGGGCTGAGGGAGAGGAGGCAGAGCGAGGTGACGCTCTAGTAGAGGCTGAGGGAGAGGAGGCAGAGTGAGGTGACGCTGTAGCAGGGGCTGAGGGAGAGGAGGAAGAGCGAGGTGACGCTCTAACGGGCTGAGGGAGAAACCCAGCCTAAAACCCCAAACAGCAAGCAATGCAGGTGTAGAAGCACGTCTATCTGTGTTATCTTGCCAACCCTCTCATGTCACATCTCTGGGTAGTAGAGGTTCTGTTGTGATTACATCCTGAAGGTCTGATACCTGATTGGAGCTTAACTTTACAGTCATGCGATTGGTCAACAACTCATATTTTGAATCCAAACTATCAGATGTTAAATTCATTGTCTCTTTCTCTTATTTGTTCCTGACCCACGCTGGTGAGATACCTACACTCTCTCTCTCTCTGCCTCTCCCATGAGCTATGGGCCTTGTGAAATAGTTTCCTTGTCTCTCTCCCTCTCTGATCATGCCTAGACTAATGATTTGTAATGCTTGTAAGTTACATTTTATGCCTTGTATGTGAATCCATTCATTTTACAATGCTATTAAATATCTGTCTTTGATATAGACACTCTCAGACCAATTCTTGCTAGTCAACACCGACTCATTGCCTAATGCTTGCATGCATATTTTAATTATCTTTATGGAGTCAGATAAATATTTTATTAGGCTAATTCCTTAGTCATATTACAGGCTGCATGTGAGGTATACATGGGGTATACAAAACATTAGGAACACCTTCCTCATATTGAGTTGCACCCCCTCAGAACAGCCTCAATATTCGGCAGGGCATGGACTCTACAAGGTGTCGAAAAGAATTCTTTGTTGACTCCAATGCTTCCCACTTGTTGTGTCAAGTTGGCTGGGTGTCCTTTGGGTTGTGGACAATTTTTGATACACACGGGAAACTATGGAGTGTGAAAAACCAAACAGTGTTGCCTCTACCTGGTCTATGTAGCCTCTACCTGGTCTATGTAGCCTCTACCTGGTCTATGTAGCCTCTACCTGGTCTATGTAGCCTCTACCTGGTCTATGTAGCCTCTACCTGGTCTATGTAGCCTCTACCTGGTCTATGTAGCCTCTACCTGGTCTATGTAGCCTCTACCTGGTCTATGTAACCACTATCTTGTCTATGTAGCTACAGACATATCAAATTTACATAAGTATTCACACCCTTGAGTCAATACATGTTAGAATCACCTTTGGCAGTGATTACAGCTGTGAGTGTTTCTGGGTAAGTCTCTAAGAGCTGTGAGTGTTTCTGGGTAAGTCTCTAAGAGCTGTGAGTGTTTCTGGGTAAGTCTCTAAGAGCTGTGAGTGTTTCTGGGTAAGTCTCTAAGAGCTGTGAGTGTTTCTGGGTAAGTCTCTAAGAGCTGTGAGTGTTTCTGGGTAAGTCTCTAAGAGCTGTGAGTGTTTCTGGGTAAGTCTCTAAGAGCTGTGAGTGTTTCTGGGTAAGTCTCTAAGAGCTGTGTGTGTTTCCGGGTAAGTCTCTAAGAGCTGTGAGTCTTTCTGGGTAAGTCTCTAAGAGCTGTGAGTGTTTCTGGGTAAGTCTCTAAGAGCTGTGAGTGTTTCTGGGTAAGTCTCTAAGAGCTGTGAGTGTTTCTGGGTAAGTCTCTAAGAGCTGTGAGTGTTTCTGGGTAAGTCTCTAAGAGCTGTGTGTGTTTCTGGGTAAGTCTCTAAGAGCTGTGAGTCTTTCTGGGTAAGTCTCTAAGAGCTGTGAGTGTTTCTGGGTAAGTCTCTAAGAGCTGTGTGTGTTTCCGGGTAAGTCTCTAAGAGCTGTGAGTGTTTCTGGGTAAGTCTCTAAGAGCTGTGAGTGTTTCTGGGTAAGTCTCTAAGAGCTGTGAGTGTTTCTGGGTAAGTCTCTAAGAGCTGTGAGTGTTTCTGGGTAAGTCTCTAAGAGCTGTGAGTGTTTCTGGGTGAGTCTCTAAGAGCTGTGTGTGTTTCCGGGTAAGTCTCTAAGAGCTGTGAGTCTTTCTGGGTAAGTCTCTAAGAGCTGTGAGTGTTTCTGGGTAAGTCTCTAAGAGCTGTGAGTGTTTCTGGGTAAGTCTCTAAGAGCTGTGAGTGTTTCTGGGTAAGTCTCTAAGAGCTGTGAGTGTTTCTGGGTAAGTCTCTAAGAGCTGTGTGTGTTTCCGGGTAAGTCTCTAAGAGCTGTGAGTCTTTCTGGGTAAGTCTCTAAGAGCTGTGAGTGTTTCTGGGTAAGTCTCTAAGAGCTGTGTGTGTTTCTGGGTAAGTCTCTAAGAGCTGTGTGTGTTTCCGGGTAAGTCTCTAAGAGCTGTGAGTGTTTCTGGGTAAGTCTCTAAGAGCTGTGAGTGTTTCTGGGTAAGTCTCTAAGAGCTGTGAGTGTTTCTGGGTAAGTCTCTAAGAGCTGTGAGTGTTTCTGGGTGAGTCTCTAAGAGCTTTACACACCTGGCTTGTACATTCTTTGCCCATAATACTTTTCAACATTCTTCAAGCTCTGTCATATTGGTTGATCATTGCTAGACAACCATTTTCAAGTCTTGCCATAGATTTCCAAGCAGATTTAAGTTAAACCTATAACTCGACCACTCAGCAATATTCACTATCTTTCTTGGTAAGCAACTCCAATGTAGATTTGGCCTTGAGTATTGAGTTATTGTCCTGCAGAAAGGAGATTTCATCTCCCAGTGTCTGGTGGAAAGCAGACTGAACCAGGTTTACTTCTAGGATTTTTCTTGTGCTTAGCTCCATTCTGTTTCTTATTTATCCTGAAAAACGACCCATTCTTTAACAATTACAATCATACCCATAACATGATGCAGCCACCACTATGCTTGAAAATATGGAGAGTGATACTCAGTAATGTGTTGTGTTTGCACCAAATATAACCCTGGTTCGTGACATAAAGTTAATTGCTTTACCACATTTTTTTCGGTTTTACTTTAGTGCCTTGTCGTAAACAGGATGCATGTTTTGGAATATTTTTATTCTGTACAGGCTTCCTTATTTTCACTCTGTCAATTAGGTTTCTATTGTAGAGTAACTACAATGCTGTTTATCCGTCCTCTGTTCTCATATCACAGCCATTAATCTCTGTAACTGTAGTCACCATTGGCCTCATGGTGAAATCCCTGAGCAGTTTCCTTCCTCTCCGGCAACTGAGTTAGGAAGGAAGCCTGTATCTTTGTAGTGACTGTGTGTATTGATACACCATCCAAAGTGAAATTAATAACTCAAAGGGATGTCTGCTTTTTTCATTTGTACCCGTCAACCAGTATGTGCCCTTCTTTGGAAAACCTCCATGGCTTTGTGTTTGAAATTCACTGCTTACAGATAATTGCATGCGTGGGGCACACAGAGAGTGAGTCCATGCAAGTTATTATGTGACTTGTTAAGCACATGTTTACTCCTGAATTTATTTGACTAAAACGTAATAATTTCAAACTTTGCTTACATTTGTATATGATCACATGTACAATATTACGTGTGGGAATACTTTCCAAAACTAAAATCACTTGGAGCTGATTTGCTGGTGTTGTTATAGTCTTCTTTTTTTGGTGTGGGGGCGGAAATAAAATCACCCTATGTAGCCTCTTTACCAGTTCTATGTAGTCTCTATGTAGCCTCTTTACCGGTTCTATGTAGCCTCTATGTAGCCTATTTACCAGTTCTATGTAGCCTCTATGTAGCCTCTTTACCTGTTCTATGAAGCTGGCACAGCGGACGGCCTCCTCCATGTGTTCCTGGTCTGAGCGCAGCACGCTACGGATGCTGTCCACCAGCTCCTGGACCTCGGGTGTCAGGCTGCAGTGGGCCGGCTGCTCTAGAAACCTGCTGACCAGCTGCTGGGTGTGTCTGTAGCTCTGGTAGTCCACCATGGAGGAGGGCCGGGGACGCCGCTGGCCTCTACCACCCCGCCGGAGAGCCACCGTCTGGGGCCGGGACGACTGGGAGGCCAGGGCGGACTTGGAAGTCTGGGTGGAGACCTCGGTGGTCTGTGTGGCTGCTTCACAGCTTAAGACTGAGGGAGGAGGGGGTGGAAGAGAGGAAGGGGAGAGAGATAGGTGGGAGAGAGAAAGGTGGGAGAGAGGGGTGGGAGAGAAAGGAGAGAGAAAGAAAGGGGGAGAGAGATGGATGGGAAAGGGGTGGGAGAGAAGGGAGAGAGAGAGAAAGGTGGGAGAGAGGGGGAGAGAAAGGAGAGAGAAAGAAAGGGGGACAGAGATGGATGGGAAAGGGGTGGGAGAGAAGGGAGAGAGAGAAAGGTGGGAGAGAGGGGGAGAGAGGGGTGGAAGAGAAAGGAAAGAGAGAGAAAGGGGGAGAGAGATGGATGGGAGAGAAGGGAGAAAGAGAGGGAGAGAGATAGGTGAGAGAGCGGTGGGAGAGAGGGGAGAGAGAGGGTTGGGGGGTTAGTGTGTCTGTAGAATTGCATGTAGTGGGACATCTGTTGGAAGCATTAGTAAACTGTGCTTTGCAGTTTAGCAAACAACAGTTCTGATATCCCTGTGAGGGAGGTCACACACACACTCACACACACACTCACACACACACACACACACACACACACACACACACACACACACACACACACACACACACACACACACACACACACACACACACACACACACACACACACACACACACACACACACACACACACACACACACACACACACACAGATACAGCGATCCAAATGTGTCTTGCTGACAGATGCAGAGGCTGTAGATTAAGTGACCGACTGTTCCAGAACTATACAGTTTATGTGATCCTCTTTTACCTTTGGCAGCCAGGTCCAGCAGCGTCACTCTTTGGCTATTAGAGCCACTGTGCGTGTGTGTGTGTGTGTGTGTGTGTGTGTGAGACCCTGTCTCACCTTTGGCAGCCAGGTTCAGTAGGACAGGGTCACTGTTAGAGCGTCTGGGTCTCTGGCGCTGAGACCTCCTAATGGGTGGCACAGGAGTACCCTGGTCCTGGGGAGGTCTGGCCTGGTGCAGGGAGGGGGAGGGAGGAGATTGGGGAGAGGGGTGATATTGGGGAGACGGGGGCACTGGAACAACCGTCGTCTGGGGACCAGCATCTGAAACGCAGGAACAACAAAGATGAGGGGGAGAGAGGGGTAGACGTAGAAGGGTAGAGGGAGAAGGGTTGAGGGAGAGGGGTAGAAGAGGAGGGGTAGAGGTAGAGGGGTAGAGGGAGAGGGGTAGAGGGAGAGAGAGGGGCAAAACAAAATATAAACCTTTTTCCTGCACACTATCTTTAGGAAACTCCTTAGAGACATTTGTAATGTAAAGAGCTATACGTTCTCCATCCGTCTGTCTTGCTCCTCTCCTCCACCACATTAACTCTTTCTTCCTTCCTCTCTCTGGAGTGTGGGGTGACATATTATACCAGGGTCACACCCAAAGCTCCATCTCTATCACAACAAAACCTGTGACCTCAGAAGGTGAGAAAGTGAGCCTTCCAGGTGTGTTTGATCATGAAGTCCCTGTAGATCTGACCTTCTGTGAGGTCTCCTCTGACCCTGGGAAAGAGTTGTACAACAGAAAGGAAAGGGGGATACCTAGTCAGTTGTACAACATAAAGGGGGATACCTAGTCAGTTGTACAACAGAAAGGGGGATACCTAGTCAGTTGTACAACAGAAAGGACAGGGGGATACCTAGTCAGTTGTACAACAGAAAGGGGGATACCTAGTCAGTTGTACAACAGAAAGGAAAGGGGGATACCTAGTCAGTTATACAACAGATAGGAAAGGGGGATACCTAGTCATTTGTACAACTGAAAGGAAAGGGGATACCTAGTCAGATGTACAACAGAAAGGAAAGGGGATACCTAGTCAGTTGTACAACAGAAAGGGGGATACCTAGTCAGTTATACAACAGAAAGGAAAGGGGATACCTAGTCAGTTGTACAACAGAAAGGAAAGGGGGATACCTAGTCAGTTGTACAACAGAAAGGAAAGGGGGATACCTAGTCAGTTGTACAACAGAAAGGGGGATACCTAGTCAGTTGTACAACAGAAAGGAAAGGGGATACCTAGTCAGTTGTACAACAGAAAGGGGGATACCTAGTCAGTTATACAACAGAAAGGGGATACCTAGTCAGTTGTACAACAGATAGGAAAGGGGGATACCTAGTCAGTTGTACAACAGAAAGGAAAGGGGGATACCTAGTCAGTTGTACAACAGAAAGGAAAGGGGGATACCTAGTCAGTTGTACAACAGAAAGGAAAGGGGGATACCTAGTCAGTTATACAACAGAAAGGAAAGGGGGATACCTAGTCAGATGTACAACAGAATGCCTTCAACTGAAATGTGTCTTCCACATTTAACTCCTCTGAATCAGAGAGGTGCAGGAGGTCTGCTCTAATCAACATCCACAGCATCCGGGGAACGGTGGTTTAACTGCCTGTTCAGCGGCAGAATGACAGATGTTTACCTTGTCAGCTCAGGGATTTGATCCGGCAACCTTTCGGTTACTGGCCCAACGCTCCTACCACTAGGCTGAGAGATACATCACTGACCCTGTACAGCAGGATTCCCCAACTGGAGGCCCGTGGGTGGTTTTATCAGTTGGAGAGGTGAGGAGTGATATATGCCAATTAGGAATAAGGGGGATGATTAGGTGGCCGTGACGGAATGTGGCCAGGTTTGGAATAAAGCTCTTACATGGAGTGCCAAGGGAGTCTGAACGACTATCCGAACGACGGCACCCTACTCAGGGCATTGTTCAAGGTTCGAAATGATTATGTTTTAGTCAAATATTCTATTTTTTGGTGCTCTTTGCAGTCAATTTGCAGTCTAAAAATATGTTTTTAATAGGTTCCGGACCCCCGGACCATCCGCTCAATAAAGAATTGGCCGGCGGCTGAATCTTGTTGATGATCCGTACTGTTATTGTGTGTTGAGTCGGCACTTTAAATACATTGTGATTAGACTTGACTGGGTGATCTAGAAACTACTACTAGAATGTTACAGAAGCAGTATTGAGAATATTATCAGTGGTGTGTGTTGTACTGTTGAGATGGTTCTAGAAAACGCTTTCCCACAGGGCACTGACATCAAGGGGTTTAGGTTTTTTGATTTACCATTTGGTTGAATAACGTGAATCCAATGTGAAAACAACAAAAAAAAGACACCATGTCATTTGGATTTCGGATAAAAGTAGAATATTACGTTGATTACTTTTTTTGCAAATCAAATCAGTTTTACACGCTGATTCAACCAGTTTGGGCCCAGTGGGTCGTTTGACAATGTTCCAAAATCTGCCTTCCGCCCAAAATAAGTTATGACACGTTGAAATCGACTCCATTTTGACAAATATTTGTCTCTCTACTCTTAACGCTGCATAACACTCCTGTATGAAACGGCACCTTTCACAGTGATTACAGAAAGGAAATCAGATTTCCTGTTCCAAGCTCTATGTGTCAAACAGACTGAGTTTGTGAGAGCTAGAAAGACAGTGGGGCTGGTGAATGTAACACATGAGACTGAAATAAATGTTATTTTAATACATTGATGAAATAACTGTCAGTGGGGGAATCTATCTTTGATGACAGGGCAAGGTTATGTCCCATTCATCTGACTGGGATATATATAGCAATACTTTCACTGTAACAACAGCAGTACACTGGGATACAGTAACTATAGCAGTACACTGGGATACAGTAACTATAAGAGTACACTGGGATACAGTAACTATAGCAGTACACTGGGATACAGTAACTATAGCAGTACACTGGGATACAGTAACTATAAGAGTACACTGGGATACAGTAACTATAGCAGTACACTGGGATACAGTAACTATAGCAATACACTGGGATACAGTAACTATAGCAGTACACTGGGATACAGTAACTATAGCAGGGATACACTATAGGGATACAGTAACTATAGCAGTACACTGGGATACAGTAACTATAAGAGTACACTGGGATACAGTAACTATAGCAGTACACTGGGATACAGTAACTATAGCAGTACACTGGGATACAGTAACTATAACAGTACACTGGGATACAGTAACTATAACAGTACACTGGGATACAGTAACTATAGCAGTACACTGGGATACAGTAACTATAACAGTACACTGGGATACAGTAACTATAACAGGGATACAGTACTATAACAGTACACTGGGATACAGTAACTATAACAGTACACTGGGATACAGTAACTATAACAGTACACTGGGATACAGTAACTATAACAGTACACTGGGATACAGTAACTATAACAGTACACTGGGATACAGTAACTATAACAGTACACTGGGATACAGTAACTATAACAGTACACTGGGATACAGTAACTATAACAGTACACTGGGATACAGTAACTATAGCAGTACACTGGGATACAGTACACACTGGGATACAGTAACTATAACAGTACACTGGGATACAGTAACTATAACAGTACACTGGGATACAGTAACTATAACAGTACACTGGGATACAGTAACTATAACAGTACACTGGGATACAGTAACTATAACAGTACACTGGGATACAGTAACTATAGCAGTACACTGGGATACAGTAACTATAGCAGTACACTGGGATACAGTAACTATAGCAATACACTGGGATACAGTAACTATAAGAGTACACTGGGATACAGTAACTATAGCAGTACACTGGGATACAGTAACTATAGCAGTACACTGGGATACAGTAACTATAGCAGTACACTGGGATACAGTAACTATAGCAGTACACTGGGATACAGTAACTATAGCAATACACTGGGATACAGTAACTATAGCAGTACACTGGGATACAGTAACTATAGCAATACACTGGGATACAGTAACTATAGCAATACACTGGGATACAGTAACTATAGCAATACACTGGGATACAGTAACTATAGCAATACACTGGGATACAGTAACTATAGCAATACACTGGGATACAGTAACTATAGCAATACACTGGGATACAGTAACTATAGCAGGGGATACAGTAACTATAGCACACTGGGATACAGTAACTATAGCAATACACTGGGATACAGTAACTATAGCAATACACTGGGATACAGTAACTAATACACTGGGATACAGTAACTATAGCAGTACACTGGGATACAGTAACTATAGCAGTACACTGGGATACAGTAACTATAGCAATACACTGGGATACAGTAACTATAGCAATACACTGGGATACAGTAACTATAGCAATACACTGGGATACAGTAACTATAGCAGTACACTGGGATACAGTAACTATAGCAGTACACTGGGATACAGTAACTATAGCAATACACTGGGATACAGTAACTATAGCAATACACTGGGATACAGTAACTATAGCAATACACTGGGATACAGTAACTATAGCAATACACTGGGATACAGTAACTATAGCAATACACTGGGATACAGTAACTATAGCAATACACTGGGATACAGTAACTATAGCAGTACACTGGGATACAGTAACTATAGCAATACACTGGGATACAGTAACTATAGCAATACACTGGGATACAGTAACTATAGCAATACACTGGGATACAGTAACTATAGCAATACACTGGGATACAGTAACTATAGCAATACACTGGGATACAGTAACTATAGCAATACACTGGGATACAGTAACTATAGCAATACACTGGGATACAGTAACTATAGCAATACACTGGGATACAGTAACTATAGCAATACACTGGGATACAGTAACTATAGCAATACACTGGGATACAGTAACTATAGCAATACACTGGGATACAGTAACTATAGCAATACACTGGGATACAGTAACTATAGCAATACACTGGGATACAGTAACTATAGCAATACACTGGGATACAGTAACTATAGCAATACACTGGGATACAGTAACTATAGCAATACACTGGGATACAGTAACTATAGCAATACACTGGGATACAGTAACTATAGCAATACACTGGGATACAGTAACTATAGCAGTACACTGGGATACAGTAACTATAGCAATACACTGGGATACAGTAACTATAGCAATACACTGGGATACAGTAACTATAGCAATACACTGGGATACAGTAACTATAGCAATACACTGGGATACAGTAACTATAGCAGTACACTGGGATACAGTAACTATAGCAATACACTGGGATACAGTAACTATAGCAGTACACTGGGATACAGTAACTATAGCAATACACTGGGATACAGTAACTATAGCAATACACTGGGATACAGTAACTATAGCAATACACTGGGATACAGTAACTATAGCAATACACTGGGATACAGTAACTATAGCAATACACTGGGATACAGTAACTAGCAATACACTGGGATACAGTAACTATAGCGATACACTGGGATACAGTAACTATAGCAGTACACTGGGATACAGTAACTATAGCAATACACTGGGATACAGTAACTATAGCAATACACTGGGATACAGTAACTATAGCAATACACTGGGATACAGTAACTATAGCAATACACTGGGATACAGTAACTAGCAATACACTGGGATACAGTAACTATAGCGATACACTGGGATACAGTAACTATAGCAGTACACTGGGATACAGTAACTATAGCAATACACTGGGATACAGTAACTATAGCAATACACTGGGATACAGTAACTATAGCAATACACTGGGATACAGTAACTATAGCAATACACTGGGATACAGTAACTATAGCAATACACTGGGATACAGTAACTATAGCAATACACTGGGATACAGTAACTATAGCAGTACACTGGGATACAGTAACTATAGCAATACACTGGGATACAGTAACTATAGCAATACACTGGGATACAGTAACTATAGCAATACACTGGGATACAGTAACTATAGCAATACACTGGGATACAGTAACTATAGCAATACACTGGGATACAGTAACTATAGCAGTACACTGGGATACAGTAACTATAGCAATACACTGGGATACAGTAACTATAGCAGTACACTGGGATACAGTAACTATAGCGATACACTGGGATACAGTAACTATAGCAGTACACTGGGATACAGTAACTATAGCAATACACTGGGATACAGTAACTATAGCAATACACTGGGATACAGTAACTATAGCAATACACTGGGATACAGTAACTATAGCAATACACTGGGATACAGTAACTATAGCAATACACTGGGATACAGTAACTATAGCAATACACTGGGATACAGTAACTATAGCAATACACTGGGATACAGTAACTACAGCAATAAACTGGGATACAGTAACTATAGCGATACACTGGGATACAGTAACTATAGCAATACACTGGGATACAGTAACTATAGCAATACACTGGGATACAGTAACTATAGCAATACACTGGGATACAGTAACTAGAGCAATACACTGGGATACAGTAACTATAGCAATACACTGGGATACAGTAACTATAGCAATACACTGGGATACAGTAACTATAGCAATACACTGGGATACAGTAACTATAGCAGTACAATAGAATACAGCTACTATAGCAATACACTGGGATACAGTAACTATAGCAATACACTGGGATACAGTAACTATAGCAATACACTGGGATACAGTACTATAGCAGTACACTGGGATACAGTAACTATAGCAGTACACTGGAATACAGCTACTATAGCAATACACTGGGATACAGCTAACTATAGCAATACACTGGGATACAGTAACTATAGCAATACACTGGGATACAGCTACTATAGCAGTACACTGGGATACAGTAACTATAGCAGTACAATAGAATACAGCTACTATAGCGATACACTGGGATACAGCTATAGCACAATAGAATACAGCTACTACACTGGGATACAGCTACTATAGCAGTACACTGGGATACAGCTACTATAGCAGTACACTGGGATACAGTAACTATAGCAGTACAATAGAATACAGCTACTATAGCAATACACTGGGATACAGCTAACTATAGCAGTACACTGGGATACAGTAACTATAGCAGTACACTGGAATACAGCTACTATAGCAATACACTGGGATACAGTAACTATAGCAGTACAATAGAATACAGCTACTATAGCAATACACTGGGATACAGTCACTATAGCAGTACACTGGGATACAGTAACTATAGCAATACACTGGGATACAGTAACTATAGCAATACACTGGGATACAGTAACTATAGCAATACACTGGGATACAGTAACTATAGCAATACACTGGGATACAGTAACTATAGCAATACACTGGGATACAGTAACTATAGCAATACACTGGGATACAGTAACTATAGCAATACACTGGGATACAGTAACTATAGCAATACACTGGGATACAGTAACTATAGCAGTACACTGGGATACAGTAACTATAGCAATACACTGGGATACAGTAACTATAGCAGTACACTGGGATACAGTAACTATAGCAGTACAATGGGATACAGCTACTATAGCAATACACTGGGATACAGTAACTACAGCAATACACTGGGATACAGTAACTATAGCAATACACTGGGATACAGTAACTATAGCAGTACACTGGGATACAGTAACTATAGCAGTACACTGGGATACAGTAACTATAGCAGTACACTGGGATACAGTAACTATAGCAGTACACTGGGATACAGTAACTATAGCAATACACTGGGATACAGTAACTATAGCAATACACTGGGATACAGTAACTATAGCAATACACTGGGTGGGATACAGTAACTATGGCAATACACTGGGATACAGTAACTATAGCAATACACTGGGATACAGTAACTATAGCAATACACTGGGATACAGTAACTATAGCAATACACTGGGATACAGTAACTATAGCAATACACTGGGATACAGTAACTATAGCAATACACTGGGATACAGTAACTATAGGGATACAGTACACTGGGATACAGTAACTATAGCAATACACTGGGATACAGTAACTATAGCAGTACACTGGGATACAGTAACTATAGCAGTACAATGAATACAGCTACTATAGCAATACACTGGGATACAGTAACTACAGCAATACACTGGGATACAGTAACTATAGCAGTACACTGGAATACAGTAACTATAAGAGTACACTGGGATACAGTAACTATAGCAGTACACTGGGATACAGTAACTATAGCAGTACACTGGGATACAGTAACTATAGCAATACACTGGGATACAGTAACTATAGCAATACACTGGGATACAGTAACTATGGCAATACACTGGGATACAGTAACTATGGCAATACACTGGGATACAGTAACTATAGCAATACACAGGGATACAGTAACTATAGCAATACACTGGGATACAGTAACTATAGCAGTACACTGGGATACAGCAACTATAGCAGTACACTGGGATACAGTAACTATAGCAATACACTGGGATACAGTAACTATAGCAATACACTGGGATACAGTAACTATAGCAATACACTGGGATACAGTAACTATAGCAATACACTGGGATACAGTAACTATAGCAATACACTGGGATACAGTAACTATAGCAATACACTGGGATACAGTAACTATAGCAGTACACTGGGATACAGTAACTATAGCAATACACTGGGATACAGTAACTATAGCAATACACTGGGATACAGTAACTATAGCAATACACTGGGATACAGTAACTATAGCAATACACTGGGATACAGTAACTAGCAATACACTGGGATACAGTAACTATAGCAGTACACTGGGATACAGTAACTATAGCAATACACTGGGATACAGTAACTATAGCAGTACACTGGGATACAGTAACTATAGCATACACTGGGATACAGTAACTATAGCAGTACACTGGGATACAGTAACTATAGCAATACACTGGGATACAGTAACTATAGCAATACACTGGGATACAGTAACTATAGCAATACACTGGGATACAGTAACTATAGCAATACACTGGGATACAGTAACTATAGCAATACACTGGGATACAGTAACTATAGCAATACACTGGGATACAGTAACTATAGCAATACACTGGGATACAGTAACTATAGCAATACACTGGGATACAGTAACTATAGCAATACACTGGGATACAGTAACTATAGCAATACACTGGGATACAGTAACTATAGCAATACACTGGGATACAGTAACTATAGCAATACACTGGGATACAGTAACTATAGCAATACACTGGGATACAGTAACTATAGCAATACACTGGGATACAGTAACTATAGCAATACACTGGGATACAGTAACTATACACTGGGATGCAGTACACTGGGATACAGTAACTATAGCATACACTGGGATACAGTAACTATAGCAATACACTGGGATACAGCTAACTATAGCAATACACTGGGATACAGCTACTATAGCAGTACACTGGGATACAGTAACTATAGCAGTACAATGAATACAGCTAACTATAGCAATACACTGGGATACAGTAACTATAGCAGTACACTGGGATACAGTAACTATAGCAATACACTGGGATACAGCTACTATAGCAATACACTGGGATACAGCTAACTATAGCAGTACACTGGGATACAGTAACTATAGCAGTACACTGGGATACAGTAACTATAGCAGTACAATGGGATACAGCTACTATAGCAATACACTGGGATACAGCTACTATAGCAGTACACTGGGATACAGTAACTATAGCAGTACAATAGAATACAGCTACTATAGCAATACACTGGGATACAGTAACTATAGCAGTACAATGGGATACAGCTACTATAGCAATACACTGGGATACAGTAACTATAGCAGTACACTGGGATACAGTAACTATAGCAATACACTGGGATACAGTAACTATAGCAATACACTGGGATACAGTAACTATAGCAATACACTGGGATACAGTAACTATAGCAATACACTGGGATACAGTAACTATAGCAATACACTGGGATACAGTAACTATAGCAATACACTATAGGGATACAGTAACTATAGCAATACACTGGGATACAGTAACTATAGCAATACACTGGGATACAGTAACTATAGCAGTACACTGGGATACAGTAACTATAGCAATACACTGGGATACAGTAACTATAGCAGTACACTGGGATACAGTAACTATAGCAGTACAATAGGATACAGCTACTATAGCAATACACTGGGATACAGTAACTATAGCAATACACTGGGATACAGTAACTATAGCAATACATTAACTATAGGATACAGTAACTATAGCAATACACTGGGATACAGTAACTATAGCAGTACACTGGGATACAGTAACTATAGCAGTACACTGGGATACAGTAACTATAGCAATACACTGGGATACAGTAACTATAGCAGTACACTGGGATACAGTAACTATAGCAATACACTGGGATACAGTAACTATAGCAGTACACTGGGATACAGTAACTATAGCAATACACTGGGATACAGTAACTATAGCAATACACTGGGATACAGTAACTATAGCAATACACTGGGATACAGTAACTATAGCAATACACTGGGATACAGTAACTATAGCAATACACTGGGATACAGTAACTATAGCAATACACTGGGATACAGTAACTATAGCAATACACTGGGATACAGTAACTATAGCAATACACTGGGATACAGTAACTATAGCAATACACTGGGATACAGTAACTATAGCAATACACTGGGATACAGTAACTATAGCAGTACACTGGGATACAGTAACTATAGCAATACACTGGGATACAATAGAATACAGCTACTATAGCAATACACTGGGATACAGTAACTATAGCAATACACTGGGATACAGTAACTATAGCGATACACTGGGATACAGTAACTATAGCAATACACTGGGATACAGTAACTATAGCAGTACACTGGGATACAGTAACTATAGCAATACACTGGGATACAGTAACTATAGCAATACACTGGGATACAGTAACTATAGCAATACACTGGGATACAGTAACTATAGCAATACACTGGGATACAGTAACTATAGCAGTACACTGGGATACAGTAACTATAGCAATACACCGGGATACAGTAACTATAGCAGTACACTGGGATACAGTAACTATAGCAGTACACTGGGGTACAGTAACTATAGCAATACACTGGGATACAGTAACTATAGCAGTACACTGGGATACAGCTACTATAGCAATACACTGGGATACAGTAACTATAGCAGTACACTGGGATACAGTAACTATAGCAATACACTGGGATACAGTAACTATAGCAATACACTGGGATACAGTAACTATAGCAGTACACTGGGATACAGTAACTATAGCAGTACACTGGGATACAGTAACTATAGCAATACACTGGGATACAGTAACTATAGCAATACACTGGGATACAGTAACTATAGCAATACACTGGGATACAGTAACTATAGCAGTACACTGGGATACAGTAACTATAGCAATACACTGGGATACAGTAACTATAGCAGTACACTGGGATACAGTAACTATAGCAATACACTGGGATACAGTAACTATAGCAATACACTGGGATACAGCTACTATAGCAATACACTGGGATACAGTAACTATATCAATACACTGGGATACAGTAACTATAGCAATACACTGGGATACAGTAACTATAGCAGTACACTGGGATACAGTAACTATAGCAATACACTGGGATACAGTAACTATAGCAATACACTGGGATACAGTAACTATAGCAATACACTGGGATACAGTAACTATAGCAATACACTGGGATACAGTAACTATAGCAATACACTGGGATACAGTAACTATAGCAATACACTGGGATACAGTAACTATAGCAATACACTGGGATACAGTAACTATAGCAATACACTGGGATACAGTAACTATAGCAATACACTGGGATACAGTAACTATAGCAATACACACGGGATACAGTCACTATAGCAGTACACTGGGATACAGTAACTATAGCAATACACTGGGATACAATAACTATAGCAATACACTGGGATACAGTAACTATAGCAATACACTGGGATACAGTCACTATAGCAGTACACTGGGATACAGTAACTATAGCAATACACTGGGATACAGTAACTATAGCAGTACACTGGGATACAGTAACTATAGCAATACACTGGGATACAGTAACTATAGCAGTACACTGGGATACAGTAACTATAGCAATACACTGGGATACAGTAACTATAGCAATACACTGGGATACAGTAACTATAGCAGTACACTGGGATACAGTAACTATAGCAATACACTGGGATACAGTAACTATAGCAGTACAATGGGATACAGTAACTATAGCAGTACACTGGGATACAGTAACTATAGCAGTACAATGGGATACAGTAACTATAGCAGTACACTGGATACAGTAACTATAGCAATACACCAGGATACAGTAACTATAGCAGTACACTGGGATACAGTAACTATAGCAATACACTGGGATACAGCTACTATATCAATACACTGGGATACAGTAACTATAGCAGTACACTGGGATACAGTAACTATAGCAATACACTGGGATACAGTAACTATATCAATACACTGGGATACAGTAACTATAGCAGTACAATAGGATACAGTAACTATAGCAATACACTGGGATACAGTAACTATAGCAGTACACTGGGATACAGTAACTATAGCAATACACTGGGATACAGTAACTATAGCAATACACTGGGATACAGTAACTATAGCAATACACTGGGATACAGTAACTATAGCAGTACACTGGGATACAGTAACTATAGCAGTACACTGGGATACAGTAACTATAGCAGTACACTGGGATACAGTAACTATAGCAGTACACTGGGATACAGTAACTATAGCAGTACACTGGGATACAGTAACTATAGCAATACACTGGGATACAGTAACTATAGCAATACACTGGGATACAGTAACTATAGCAGTACACTGGGATACAGTAACTATAGCAATACACAGTAACTATAGGATACAGTAACTATAGCAATACACTGGGATACAGTAACTATAGCAGTACACTGGGATACAGTAACTATAGCAGTACACTGGGATACAGTAACTATAGCAATACACTGGGATACAGTAACTATAGCAATACACTGGGATACAGTAACTATAGCAGTACACTGGGATACAGTAACTATAGCAGTACACTGGGATACAGTAACTATAGCAATACACTGGGATACAGTAACTATAGCAGTACACTGGGATACAGTAACTATAGCAATACACTGGGATACAGTAACTATAGCAGTACACTGGGATACAGTAACTATAGCAGTACACTGGGATACAGTAACTATAGCAATACACTGGGATACAGTAACTATAGCAATACACTGGGATACAGTAACTATAGCAGTACACTGGGATACAGTAACTATAGCAATACACTGGGATACAGTAACTATAGCAATACACTGGGATACAGTAACTATAGCAATACACTGGGATACAGTAACTATAGCAATACACTGGGATACAGTAACTATAGCAGTACACTGGGATACAGTAACTATAGCAGTACACTGGGATACAGTAACTATAGCAATACACTGGGATACAGTAACTATAGCAATACACTGGGATACAGTAACTATAGCAATACACTGGGATACAGTAACTATAGCAGTACACTGGGATACAGTAACTATAGCAATACACTGGGATACAGTAACTATAGCAATACACTGGGATACAGTAACTATAGCAGTACACTGGGATACAGTAACTATAGCAGTACACTGGGATACAGTAACTATAGCAATACACTGGGATACAGTAACTATAGCAGTACACTGGGATACAGTAACTATAGCAATACACTGGGATACAGTAACTATAGCAGTACACTGGGATACAGTAACTGGGATACAGTAACTATAGCAATACACTGGGATACAGTAACTATAGCAGTACACTGGGATACAGTAACTATAGCAATACACTGGGATACAGTAACTATAGCAATACACTGGGATACAGTAACTAGCAATACACTGGGATACAGTAACTATAGCGATACACTGGGATACAGTAACTATAGCAGTACACTTGGATACAGTAACTATAGCAATACACTGGGATACAGTAACTATAGCAATACACTGGGATACAGTAACTATAGCGATACACTGGGATACAGTAACTATAGCAATACACTGGGATACAGTAACTATAGCAGTACACTGGGATACAGTAACTATAGCAGTACACTGGGATACAGTAACTATAGCAATACACTGGGATACAGTAACTATAGCAGTACACTGGGATACAGTAACTATAGCATACACTGGGATACAGTAACTATAGCAGTACACTGGGATACAGTAACTATAGCAATACACTGGGATACAGTAACTATAGCAATACACTGGGATACAGTAACTATAGCAATACACTGGGATACAGTAACTATAGCAATACACTGGGATACAGTAACTATAGCAATACACTGGGATACAGTAACTATAGCAATACACTGGGATACAGTAACTATAGCAATACACTGGGATACAGTAACTACAGCAATAAACTGGGATACAGTAACTATAGCGATACACTGGGATACAGTAACTATAGCAATACACTGGGATACAGTAACTATAGCAATACACTGGGATACAGTAACTATAGCAATACACTGGGATACAGTAACTATAGCAATACACTGGGATACAGTAACTATAGCAATACACTGGGATACAGTAACTATAGCAATACACTGGGATACAGTAACTATAGCAGTACACTGGAATACAGCTACTATAGCTATATACACTGGGATACAGCTAACTATAGCAATACACTGGGATACAGTAACTATAGCAATACACTGGGATACAGCTAACTATAGCAGTACACTGGGATACAGTAACTATAGCAGTACAATGGAATACAGCTAACTATAGCATACACTGGGATACAGTAACTATAGCAGTACAATAGAATACAGCTAACTATAGCAATACACTGGGATACAGTAACTATAGCAATACACTGGGATACAGTAACTATAGCAGTACACTGGGACTGGGATCAGCTACTATAGCAGTACACTGGGATACAGTAACTATAGCAGTACAATAGAATACAGCTACTATAGCAATACACTGGGATACAGCTACTATAGCAGTACACTGGGATACAGTAACTATAGCAGTACAATAGAATACAGCTACTATAGCGATACACTGGGATACAGTAACTATAGCAGTACAATGGGATACAGCTACTATAGCATACACTGGGATACAGTCACTATAGCAGTACACTGGGATACAGTAACTATAGCAATACACTGGGATACAGTAACTATAGCAATACACTGGGATACAGTAACTATAGCAATACACTGGGATACAGTAACTATAGCAATACACTGGGATACAGTAACTATAGCAATACACTGGGATACAGTAACTATAGCAATACACTGGGATACAGTAACTATAGCAATACACTGGGATACAGTAACTATAGCAATACACTGGGATACAGTAACTATAGCAGTACACTGGGATACAGTAACTATAGCAATACACTGGGATACAGTAACTATAGCAGTACACTGGGATACAGTAACTATAGCAGTACAATAGAATACAGCTACTATAGCAATACACTGGGATACAGTAACTACAGCAATACACTGGGATACAGTAACTATAGCAATACGATTGGGATACAGTATACTATAGCAATACACTGGGATACAGTAACTATAGCAATACACTGGGATACAGTAACTATAGCAGTACACTGGGATACAGTAACTATAGCAATACACTGGGATACAGTAACTATAGCAGTACACTGGGGTACAGTAACTATAGCAATACACTGGGATACAGTAACTATAGCAATACACTGGGATACAGTAACTATAGCAATACACTGGGATACAGTAACTATAGCAATACACTGGGATACAGTAACTATAGCAATACACTGGGATACAGTAACTATAGCAATACACTGGGATACAGTAACTATAGCAATACACTGGGATACAGTAACTATAGCAATACACTGGGATACAGTAACTATAGCAATACACTGGGATAAAGTAACTATAGCAATACACTGGGATACAGTAACTATAGCAATACACTGGGATACAGTAACTATAGCAGTACACTGGGATACAGTAACTATAGCAATACACTGGGATACAGTAACTATAGCAGTACACTGGGATACAGTAACTATAGCAGTACAATAGAATACAGCTACTATAGCAATACACTGGGATACAGTAACTACAGCAATACACTGGGATACAGTAACTATAGCAATACACTGGGATACAGTAACTATAGCAATACACTGGGATACAGTAACTATAGCAGTACACTGGGATACAGTAACTATAGCAGTACACTGGGGTACAGTAACTATAGCAATACACTGGGATACAGTAACTATAGCAATACACTGGGATACAGTAACCATAGCAATACACTGGGATACAGTAACTATAGCAGTACACTGGGATACAGTAACTATAGCAATACACTGGGATACAGTAACTATAGCAGTACACTGGGATACAGTAACTATAGCAATACAGTACACTGGGATACAGTAACTATAGCAATACACTGGATACAGTAACTATAGCAGTACACTGGGATACAGTAACTATAGCAATACACTGGGATACAGTAACTATAGCAATACACTGGGATACAGTAACCATAGCAATACACTGGGATACAGTAACTATAGCAATACACTGGGATACAGTAACTATAGCAGTACACTGGGATACAGTAACTATAGCAGTACACTGGGATACAGTAACTATAGCAATACACTGGGATACAGTAACTATAGCAATACACTGGGATACAGTAACTATAGCAATACACTGGGATACAGTAACTATAGCAGTACACTGGGATACAGTAACTATAGCAATACACTGGGATACAGTAACTATAGCAGTACACTGGGATACAGTAACTATTGCAATACACTGGGATACAGTAACTATAGCAATACACTGGGATACAGCTACTATAGCAATACACTGGGATACAGTAACTATATCAATACACCAGGATACAGGATACAGTAACTATAGCAATACACTGGGATACAGTAACTATAGCAGTACACTGGGATACAGTAACTATAGCAATAAACTGGGATACAGTAACTATAGCAATACACTGGGATACAGTAACTATAGCAATACACTGGGATACAGTAACTATAGCAATACACTGGGATACAGTAACTATAGCAATACACTGGGATACAGTAACTATAGCAATACACAATACGGGATACAGTAACTATAGCAATACACTGGGATACAGTAACTATAGCAATACACTGGGATACAGTAACTATAGCAATACACTGGGATACAGTAACTATAGCAATACACCGGGATACAGTCACTATAGCAGTACACTGGGATACAGTAACTATAGCATACACTGGGATACAGTAACTATAGCAATACACTGGGATACAGTAACTATAGCAATACACTGGGATACAGTAACTATAGCAGTACACTGGGATACAGTAACTATAGCAATACACTGGGATACAGTAACTATAGCAGTACACTGGGATACAGTAACTGATAGCAATACACTGGGATACAGTAACTATAGCAGTACACTGGGATACAGTAACTATAGCAATACACTGGGATACAGTAACTATAGCAATACACTGGGATACAGTAACTATAGCAGTACACTGGGATACAGTAACTATAGCAATACACTGGGATACAGTAACTATAGCAGTACACTGGGATACAGTAACTATAGCAGTACACTGGGATACAGTAACTATAGCAATACACTGGGATACAGTAACTATAGCAATACACTGGGATACAGTAACTATAGCAGTACACTGGGATACAGTAACTATAGCAATACACTGGGATACAGTAACTATAGCAGTACACTGGGATACAGTAACTATAGCAGTACAATGGGATACAGCTACTATAGCAATACACTGGGATACAGTAACTATAGCAATACACTGGGATACAGTAACTATAGCAATACATTGGGATACAGTAACTATAGCAATACACTGGGATACAGTAACTATAGCAGTACACTGGGATACAGTAACTATAGCAGTACACTGGGGTACAGTAACTATAGCAATACACTGGGATACAGTAACTATAGCAGTACACTGGGGTACAGTAACTATAGCAATACACTGGGATACAGTAACCATAGCAATACACTGGGATACAGTAACTATAGCAATACACTGGGATACAGTAACTATAGCAATACACTGGGATACAGTAACTATAGCAATACACTGGGATACAGTAACTATAGCAATACACTGGGATACAGTAACTATAGCAATACACTGGGATACAGTAACTATAGCAATACACCGGGATAAAGTAACTATAGCAATACACTGGGATACAGTAACTATAGCAATACACTGGGATACAGTAACTATAGCAGTACACTGGGATACAGTAACTATAGCAATACACTGGGATACAGTAACTATAGCAGTACACTGGGATACAGTAACTATAGCAGTACAATAGAATACAGCTACTATAGCAATACACTGGGATACAGTAACTACAGCAATACACTGGGATACAGTAACTATAGCAATACACTGGGATACAGTAACTATAGCAATACACTGGGATACAGTAACTATAGCAGTACACTGGGATACAGTAACTATAGCAGTACACTGGGGTACAGTAACTATAGCAATACACTGGGATACAGTAACTATAGCAGTACACTGGGATACAGTAACTATAGCAGTACACTGGGATACAGTAACTATAGCAGTACACTGGGATACAGTAACTATAGCAATACACTGGGATACAGTAACTATAGCAGTACAATAGAATACAGTAACTATAGCAATACACTGGGATACAGTAACTATAGCAATACACTGGGATACAGTAACTATAGCAGTACACTGGGATACAGTAACTATAGCAATACACTGGGATACAGTAACTATAGCAATACACTGGGATACAGTAACTATAGCAATACACTGGGATACAGTAACTATAGCAATACACTGGGATACAGTAACTATAGCAGTACACTGGGATACAGTAACTATAGCAATACACTGGGATACAGTAACTATAGCAATACACTGGGATACAGTAACTATAGCAATACACTGGGATACAGTAACTATAGCAATACACTGGGATACAGTAACTATAGCAGTACACTGGGATACAGTAACTATAGCAATACACTGGGATACAGTAACTATAGCAGTACACTGGGATACAGTAACTATAGCAATACACTGGGATACAGTAACTATAGCAATACACTGGGATACAGCTACTATAGCAATACACTGGGATACAGTAACTATAGCAATACACCAGGATACAGTAACTATAGCAATACACTGGGATACAGTAACTATAGCAGTACACTGGGATACAGTAACTATAGCAATAAACTGGGATACAGTAACTATAGCAATACACTGGGATACAGTAACTATAGCAATACACTGGGATACAGTAACTATAGCAATACACTGGGATACAGTAACTATAGCAATATACACTGGGATACAGTAACTATAGCAATACACTGGGATACAGTAACTATAGCAATACACTGGGATACAGTAACTATAGCAATACACTGGGATACAGTAACTATAGCAATACACTGGGATACAGTAACTATAGCAATACACCGGGATACAGTCACTATAGCAGTACACTGGGATACAGTAACTATAGCGATACACTGGGATACAGTAACTATAGCAATACACTGGGATACAGTAACTATAGCAATACACTGGGATACAGTCACTATAGCAGTACACTGGGATACAGTAACTATAGCAATACACTGGGATACAGTAACTATAGCAGTACACTGGGATACAGTAACTATAGCAATACACTGGGATACAGTAACTATAGCAGTACACTGGGATACAGTAACTATAGCAATACACTGGGATACAGTAACTATAGCAATACACTGGGATACAGTAACTATAGCAGTACACTGGGATACAGTAACTATAGCAATACACTGGGATACAGTAACTATAGCAGTACAATGGGATACAGTAACTATAGCAGTACAATGGGATACAGTAACTATAGCAGTACAATGGGATACAGTAACTATAGCAGTACACTGGGATACAGTAACTATAGCAATACACCAGGATACAGTAACTATAGCAGTACACTGGGATACAGTAACTATAGCAATACACTGGGATACAGCTACTATATCAATACACTGGGATACAGTAACTATAGCAGTACAATAGGATACAGTAACTATAGCAATACACTGGGATACAGCTACTATATCAATACACTGGGATACAGTAACTATAGCAGTACAATGGGATACAGTAACTATAGCAATACACTGGGATACAGTAACTATAGCAGTACACTGGGATACAGTAACTATAGCAATACACTGGGATACAGTAACTATAGCAATACACTGGGATACAGTAACTATAGCAATACACTGGGATACAGTAACTATAGCAATACACTGGGATACAGTAACTATAGCAGTACACTGGGATACAGTAACTATAGCAATACACTGGGATACAGTAACTATAGCAGTACACTGGGATACAGTAACTATAGCAGTACACTGGGATACAGTAACTATAGCAGTACACTGGGATACAGTAACTATAGCAATACACTGGGATACAGTAACTATAGCAGTACACTGGGATACAGTAACTATAGCAGTACACTGGGATACAGTAACTATAGCAATACACTGGGATACAGTAACTACACTGGGATACAGTAACTATAGCAATACACTGGGATACAGTAACTATAGCAGTACACTGGGATACAGTAACTATAGCAGTACACTGGGATACAGTAACTATAGCAATACACTGGGATACAGTAACTATAGCAATACACTGGGATACAGTAACTATAGCAGTACACTGGGATACAGTAACTATAGCAATACACTGGGATACAGTAACTATAGCAGTACACTGGGATACAGTAACTATAGCAATACACTGGGATACAGTAACTATAGCAATACACTGGGATACAGTAACTATAGCAGTACTATAGCAGTACACTGGGATACAGTAACTATAGCAATACACTGGGATACAGTAACTATAGCAATACACTGGGATACAGTAACTATAGCAATACACTGGGATACAGTAACTATAGCAGTACACTGGGATACAGTAACTATAGCAGTACACTTGGATACAGTAACTATAGCAATACACTGGGATACAGTAACTATAGCAATACACTGGGATACAGTAACTATAGCGATACACTGGGATACAGTAACTATAGCAATACACTGGGATACAGTAACTATAGCAGTACACTGGGATACAGTAACTATAGCAGTACACTGGGATACAGTAACTATAGCAATACACTGGGATACAGTAACTATAGCAATACACTGGTAACTATAGCAATACACTGGGATACAGTAACTATAGCAATACACTGGGATACAGTAACTATAGCAATACACTGGGATACAGTAACTATAGCAGTACACTGGGATACAGTAACTATAGCAGTACACTGGGATACAGTAACTATAGCAATACACTGGGATACAGTAACTATAGCAATACACTGGGATACAGTAACTATAGCAATACACTGGGATACAGTAACTATAGCAATACACTGGGATACAGTAACTATAGCAATACACTGGGATACAGTAACTATAGCAATACACTGGGATACAGTAACTATAGCAGTACACTGGGATACAGTAACTATAGCAATACACTGGGATACAGTAACTATAGCAATACACTGGGATACAGTAACTATAGCAATACACTGGGATACAGTAACTATAGCAATACACTGGGATACAGTAACTATAGCAATACACTGGGATACAGTAACTATAGCAGTACACTGGGATACAGTAACTATAGCAATACACTGGGATACAGTAACTATGGCAGTACACTGGGATACAGTAACTATAGCAATACACTGGGATACAGTAACTATAGCAATACACTGGGATACAGTAACTATAGCAGTACACTGGGATACAGTAACTATAGCAGTACACTGGGATACAGTAACTATAGCAATACACTGGGATACAGTAACTATAGCAGTACACTGGGATACAGTAACTATATCAATACACTGGGATACAGTAACTATAGCAATACACTGGGATACAGCTACTATAGCAGTACACTGGGATACAGCTACTATAGCAGTACACTGGGATACAGTAACTATAGCAGTACACTGGGATACAGTAACTATAGCAGTACACTGGGATACAGCTACTATAGCAGTACACTGGGATACAGTAACTATAGCAGTACACTGGGATACAGCTACTATAGCAGTACACTGGGATACAGCAACTATAGCAGTACACTGGGATACAGCAACTATAGCAGTACACTGGGATACAGTAACTATAGCAATACACTGGGATACAGTAACTATAGCAATACACTGGGATACAGTAACTATAGCAATACACTGGGATACAGTAACTATAGCAATACACTGGGATACAGTAACTATATCAATACACCAGGATACAGTAACTATAGCAATACACTGGGATACAGTAACCATAGCAATACACTGGGATACAGTAACTATAGCAATACACTGGGATACAGTAACTATAGCAATACACTGGGATACAGTAACTATAGCAATACACTGGGATACAGTAACTATAGCAATACACTGGGATACAGTAACTATAGCAATACACTGGGATACAGTAACTATAGCAGTACACTGGGATACAGTAACTATAGCAATACACTGGGATACAGTAACTATAGCAATACACTGGGATACAGTAACTATAGCAATACACTGGGATACAGTAACTATAGCAATACACTGGGATACAGTAACTATAGCAATACACTGGGATACAGTAACTATAGCAGTACACTGGGATACAGTAACTATAGCAATACACTGGGATACAGTAACTATGGCAGTACACTGGGATACAGTAACTATAGCAATACACTGGGATACAGTAACTATAGCAATACACTGGGATACAGTAACTATAGCAATACACTGGGATACAGTAACTATAGCAGTACACTGGGATACAGTAACTATAGCAATACACTGGGATACAGTAACTATAGCAGTACACTGGGATACAGTAACTATATCAATACACTGGGATACAGCTAACTATAGCAGTACACTGGGATACAGCTACTATAGCAGTACACTGGGATACAGTAACTATAGCAGTACACTGGGATACAGTAACTATAGCAGTACACTGGGATACAGTAACTATAGCAGTACACTGGGATACAGTAACTATAGCAGTACACTGGGATACAGTAACTATAGCAGTACACTGGGATACAGTAACTATAGCAATACACTGGGATACAGCTACTATAGCAGTACACTGGGATACAGTAACTATAGCAATACACTGGGATACAGTAACTATAGCAATACACTGGTAACTATAGCATACAGTAACTATAGCAATACACTGGGATACAGTAACTATAGCAATACACTGGGATACAGTAACTATAGCAATACACTGGGATACAGTAACTATAGCTGGGATACAGTAACTATAGCAATACACTGCAGTACACTGGGATACAGTAACTATAGCAATACACTGGGATACAGTAACTATAGCAATACACTGGGATACAGTAACTATAGCAATACACTGGGATACAGTAACTATAGCAATACACTGGGATACAGTAACTATAGCAATACACTGGGATACAGTAACTATAGCAGTACACTACACTGGGATACAGTAACTATAGCAATACACTGGGATACAGTAACTATAGCAATACACTGGGATACAGTAACTATAGCAATACACTGGGATACAGTAACTATAGCAATACACTGGGATACAGTAACTATATCAATACACTGGGATACAGTAACTATAGCAATACACTGGGATACAGTAACTATAGCAGTACACTGGGATACAGTAACTATAGCAAGCAATACACTGGGATACAGTAACTATAGCAATACACTGGGATACAGTAACTATAGCAATACACTGGGATACAGTAACTATAGCAATACACTGGGATACAGTAACTATAGCAATACACTGGGATACAGTAACTATAGCAGTACACTGGGATACAGTAACTATAGCAATACACTGGGATACATAGCAATAACTATAGCAATAGCAATACACTGGGATACAGTAACTATAGCAATACACTGGGATACAGTAACTATAGCAATACACTGGGATACAGTAACTATAGCAATACACTGGGATACAGTAACTATAGCAGTACACTGGGATACAGTAACTATAGCAATACACTGGGATACAGTAACTATAGCAATACACTGGGATACAGTAACTATAGCAATACACTGGGATACAGTAACTATAGCAATACACTGGGATACAGTAACTATAGCAATACACTGGGATACAGTAACTATAGCAGTACACTGGGATACAGTAACTATAGCAATACACTGGGATACAGTAACTATAGCAGTACACTGGGATACAGTACACTGGGACTATAGCAGTACACTGGGATACAGTAACTATAGCAGTACACTGGGATACAGTAACTATAGCAGTACACTGGGATACAGCTACTATAGCAGTACACTGGGATACAGTAACTATAGCAGTACACTGGGATACAGCTAACTATAGCAGTACACTGGGATACAGTAACTATAGCAGTACACTGGGATACAGCTACTATAGCAATACACTGGGATACAGTAACTATAGCAATACACTGGGATACAGTAACTATAGCAATACACTGGGATACAGTAACTATAGCAATACACTATAGGATACAGTAACTATAGCAATACACTGGGATACAGTAACTATAGCAATACACTGGGATACAGTAACTATAGCAATACACTGGGATACAGTAACTATAGCAATACACTGGGATACAGTAACTATAGCAATACACTGGGATACAGTAACTATAGCAATACACTGGGATACAGTAACTATAGCAATACACTGGGATACAGTAACTATAGCAATACACTGGGATACAGTAACTATAGCAATACACTGGGATACAGTAACTATAGCAGTACACTGGGATACAGTAACAATACGCTGGGATACAGTAACTATAGCAATACAGTAACTATAGCAATACACTGGGATACAGTAACTATAGCAATACACTGGGATACAGTAACTATAGCAATACACTGGGATACAGTAACTATAGCAATACACTGGGATACAGTAACTATAGCAATACACTGGGATACAGTAACTATAGCAGTACACTGGGATACAGTAACTATAGCAATACACTGGGATACAGTAACTATGGCAGTACACTGGGATACAGTAACTATAGCAATACACTGGGATACAGTAACTATAGCAATACACTGGGATACAGTAACTATAGCAGTACACTGGGATACAGTAACTATAGCAGTACACTGGGATACAGTAACTATAGCAATACACTGGGATACAGTAACTATAGCAGTACACTGGGATACAGTAACTATAGCAATACACTGGGATACAGTAACTATAGCAATACACTGGGATACAGTAACTATAGCAATACACTGGGATACAGCTACTATAGCAGTACACTGGGATACAGTAACTATAGCAGTACACTGGGATACAGCTACTATAGCAGTACACTGGGATACAGTAACTATAGCAGTACACTGGGATACAGCTACTATAGCAGTACACTGGGATACAGTAACTATAGCAGTACACTGGGATACAGTAACTATAGCAATACACTGGGATACAGTAACTATAGCAATACACTGGGATACAGTAACTAGCAATACACTGGGATACAGTAACTATAGCAATACACTGGGATACAGTAACTATAGCAATACACTGGGATACAGTAACTAGCAATACACTGGGATACAGTAACTATAGCAATACACTGGGATACAGTAACTATAGCAATACACTGGGATACAGTAACTATAGCAATACACTGGGATACAGTAACTATAGCAATACACTGGGATACAGTAACTATAGCAATACACTGGGATACAGTAACCAATACACTGGGATACAGTAACTATAGCAATACACTGGGATACAGTAACTATAGCAGTACAATAGGGATACAGTAACTATAGCAATACACTGGGATACAGTAACTATAGCAATACACTGGGATACAGTAACTATAGCAATACACTGGGATACAGTAACTATAGCAATACACTGGGATACAGTAACTATATCAATACACCAGGATACAGTAACTATAGCAATACACTGGGATACAGTAACTATAGCAGTACACTGGGATACAGTAACTATAGCAATACACTGGGATACAGTAACTATAGCAATACACTGGGATACAGTAACTATAGCAATACACTGGGATACAGTAACTATAGCAATACACTGGGATACAGTAACTATAGCAATACACTGGGATACAGTAACTATAGCAGTACACTGGGATACAGTAACTATAGCAATACACTGGGATACAGTAACTATAGCAATACACTGGGATACAGTAACTATAGCAATACACCGGGATACAGTAACTATAGCAATACACTGGGATACAGTAACTATAGCAATACACTGGGATACAGTAACTATAGCAGTACACTGGGATACAGTAACTATAGCAATACACTGGGATACAGTAACTATGGCAGTACACTGGGATACAGTAACTATAGCAATACACTGGGATACAGTAACTATAGCAATACACTGGGATACAGTAACTATAGCAGTACACTGGGATACAGTAACTATAGCAGTACACTGGGATACAGTAACTATAGCAATACACTGGGATACAGTAACTATAGCAGTACACTGGGATACAGTAACTATATCAATACACTGGGATACAGTAACTATAGCAATACACTGGGATACAGCTACTATAGCAGTACACTGGGATACAGCTACTATAGCAGTACACTGGGATACAGTAACTATAGCAGTACACTGGGATACAGCTACTATAGCAGTACACTGGGATACAGTAACTATAGCAGTACACTGGGATACAGCTACTATAGCAGTACACTGGGATACAGTAACTATAGCAGTACACTGGGATACAGCTACTATAGCAGTACACTGGGATACAGCTACTATAGCAGTACACTGGGATACAGTAACTATAGCAATACACTGGGATACAGTAACTATAGCAATACACTGGGATACAGTAACTATAGCAATACACTGGGATACAGTAACTATATCAATACACCAGGATACAGTAACTATAGCAATACACTGGGATACAGTAACCATAGCAATACACTGGGATACAGTAACTATAGCAATACACTGGGATACAGTAACTATAGCAATACACTGGGATACAGTAACTATAGCAATACACTGGGATACAGTAACCATAGCAATACACTGGGATACAGTAACTATAGCAGTACAATAGAATACAGTAACTATAGCAATACACCGGGATACAGTAACTATAGCAGTACAATAGGATACAGTAACTATAGCAATACACTGGGATACAGTAACTATAGCAATACAATAGGATACAGTAACTATAGCAGTACAATAGGATACAGTAACTATAGCAATACACTGGGATACAGTAACTATAGCAATACACCGGGATACAGTAACTATAGCAGTACAATAGGATACAGTAACTATAGCAATACACTGGGATACAGTAACTATGGCAGTACACTGGGATACAGTAACTGTTGCAGTACACTGGGATACAGTAACTATAGCAATACACTCGGATACAGTAACTATAGCAATACACTGGGATACAGTAACTATAGCAATACACTGGGATACAGTAACTATAGCAGTACACTGGGATACAGTAACTATAGCAATACACTGGGATACAGTAACTATAGCAGTACACTGGGATACAGCTACTATAGCAATACACTGGGATACAGTAACTATAGCAATACACTGGGATACAGTAACTATGGCAGTACACTGGGATACAGTAACTATAGCAATACACTGGGATACAGTAACTATAGCAATAAACTGGGATACAGCTACTATAGCAATACACTGGGATACAGTAACTATAGCAGTACACTGGGATACAGTAACTATAGCAATACACTGGGATACTGTAACTATAGCAATACAATGGGGTACAGTAACCATAGCAATACACTGGGATACTGTAACTATAGCAATACAATGGGATACAGTAACTATAGCAGTACACTGAGATACTGTAACTATAGCAATACACTGGGATACAGTAACTATAGCAATACACTGGGATACAGTAACTATAGCAATACACTGGGATACAGTAACTATAGCAGTACACTGGGATACAGTAACTATAGCAATACACTGGGATACAGTAACTATAGCAATACACTGGGATACAGTAACTATAGCAGTACACTGGGATACAGTAACTATAGCAATACACTGGGATACAGTAACTATAGCAGTACACTGGGGTACAGTAACTATAGCAGTACAATGGAATACAGTAACTATAGCAATACACTGGGATACAGTAACTATAGCAATACACTGGGATACAGTAACTATAGCAATACACTGGGATACAGTAACTATAGCAGTACAATAGAATACAGTAACTATAGCAATACACTGGGATACAGTAACTATAGCAGTACACTAGGATACAGTAACTATAGCAATACACTGGGATACAGTAACTATAGCAATACACTAGGATACAGTAACTATAGCAGTACAATAGGATACAGTAACTATAGCAATACACTGGGATACAGTAACTATAGCAATACACTGGGATACAGTAACTATAGCAGTACACTAGGATACAGTAACTATAGCAATACACTGGGATACAGTAACTATGGCAGTACACTGGGATACAGTAACTGTTGCAGTACACTGGGATACAGTAACTATAGCAATACACTCGGATACAGTAACTATAGCAATACACTGGGATACAGTAACTATAGCAATACACTGGGATACAGTAACTATAGCAGTACACTGGGATACAGTAACTATAGCAATACACTGGGATACAGTAACTACAGCAATAAACTGGGATACAGCTACTATAGCAATACACTGGGATACAGTAACTATAGCAATACACTGGGATACAGTAACTATGGCAGTACACTGGGATACAGTAACTATAGCAATACACTGGGATACAGTAACTATAGCAATAACTGGGATACAGCTACTATAGCAATACACTGGGATACAGTAACTATAGCAGTACACTGGGATACAGTAACTATAGCAATACACTGGGATACTGTAACTATAGCAATACAATGGGGTACAGTAACCATAGCAATACACTGGGATACTGTAACTATAGCAATACAATGGGATACAGTAACTATAGCAGTACACTGAGATACTGTAACTATAGCAATACACTGGGATACAGTAACTATAGCAATACACTGGGATACAGTAACTATAGCAATACACTGGGATACAGTAACTATAGCAGTACACTGGGATACAGTAACTATAGCAATACACCAGGATACAGTAACTATAGCAATACACTGGGATACAGTAACTATAGCAGTACACTGGGATACAGTAACTATAGCAATACACTGGGATACAGTAACTATAGCAGTACATTGGGGTACAGTAACTATAGCAGTACAATAGAATACAGTAACTATAGCAATACACTGGGATACAGTAACCATAGCAATACACTGGGATACAGTAACTATAGCAATACACTGGGATACAGTAACTATAGCAATACACTGGGATACAGCTACTATAGCAATACACTGGGATACAGTAACTATAGCAGTACACTGGGATACAGTAACTATAGCAGTACACTGGGATACTGTAACTATACTAATACAATGGGATACAGTAACCATAGCAATACACTGGGATACAGTAACTATAGCAATACACTGGGATACAGTAACTATAGCAGTACACTGGGATACAGTAACTATAGCAATACACCGGGATACAGTAACTATAGCAATACACTGGGATACAGTAACTATAGCAGTACACTGGGATACAGTAACTAGCAATACACCGGGATACAGTAACTAGCAATACACCGGGATACAGTAACTATTGCAATACACTGGGATACAGTAACTATAGCAATACACTGGGATACAGTAACTATAGCAATACACTGGGATACAGTAACTATAGCAGTACACTGGGATACAGTAACTATAGCAATACACTGGGATACAGTAACTATAGCAATACACTGGGATACAGTAACTATTGCAATACACTGGGATACAGTAACTATAGCAGTACACTGGGATACAGTAACTATAAGAGTACACTGGGATACAGTAACTATAGCAGTACACTGGGATACAGTAACTATAGCAGTACACTGGGATACAGTAACTATAGCAGTACACTGGGATACAGTAACTATAGCAGTACACTGGGATACAGTAACTATAGCAGTACACTGGGATACAGTAACTATAGCAGTACACTGGGATACAGTAACTATAGCAGTACACTGGGATACAGTAACTATAGCAGTACACTGGGATACAGTAACTATAGCAGTACACTGGGATACAGTAACTATAGCAATACACTGGGATACAGTAACTATAGCAGTACACTGGGATACGGTAACTATAGCAGTACACTGGGATACAGTAACTATAGCAATACACCGGGATACAGTAACTATAGCAATACACTGGGATACAGTAACTATAGCAGTACACTGGGATACAGTAACTATAGCAATACACTGGGATACAGTAACTATAGCAATACACCGGGATACAGTAACTACAGCAATAAACTGGGATACAGTAACTATAGCAATACACTGGGATACAGTAACTATAGCAGTACACTGGGATACAGTAACTATAGCAATACACTGGGATACAGTAACTATAGCAATACACTGGGATACAGTAACTATAGCAATACACTGGGATACAGTAACTATAGCAATACACTGGGATACAGTAACTATAGCAATACACTGGGATACAGTAACTATAGCAATACACTGGGATACAGTAACTATAGCAGTACACTGGGATACAGTAACTATAGCAATACACTGGGATACAGTAACTATAGCAATACACTGGGATACAGTAACTATAGCAATACACTGGGATACAGTAACTATTGCAATACACTGGGATACAGTAACTATAGCAGTACACTGGGATACAGTAACTATAGCAGTACACTGGGATACAGTAACTATAGCAATACACTGGGATACAGTAACTATAGCAATACACTGGGATACAGTAACTATAGCAATACACTGGGATACAGTAACTATAGCAATACACTGGGATACAGTAACTATAGCAATACACTGGGATACAGTAACTATAGCAATACACTGGGATACAGTAACTATAGCAATACACTGGGATACAGTAACTATAGCAGTACACTGGGATACAGTAACTATAGCAGTACACTGGGATACAGTAACTATAGCAATACACTGGGATACAGTAACTATAGCAGTACACTGGGATACAGTAACTATAGCAGTACACTGGGGTACAGTAACTATAGCAATACACTGGGATACAGTAACTATAGCAATACACTGGGATACAGTAACTATAGCAATACACTGGGATACAGTAACTATAGCAATACACTGGGATACAGTAACTATAGCAATACACTGGGATACAGTAACTATAGCAATACACTGGGATACAGTAACTATAGCAATACACTGGGATACAGTAACTATAGCAATACACTGGGATACAGTAACTATAGCAGTACACTGGGATACAGTAACTATAGCAATACACTGGGATACAGTAACTATAGCAGTACACTGGGATACAGTAACTATAGCAGTACACTGGGGTACAGTAACTATAGCAATACACTGGGATACAGTAACTATAGCAATACACTGGGATACAGTAACTATAGCAATACACTGGGATACAGTAACTATAGCAATACACTGGGATACAGTAACTATAGCAATACACTGGGATACAGTAACTATAGCAATACACCGGGATACAGTAACTATAGCAATACACTGGGATACAGTAACTATAGCAGTACACTGGGATACAGTAACTATAGCAGTACACTGGGATACAGTAACTATAGCAGTACACTGGGATACAGTAACTATAGCAGTACACTGGGATACAGTAACTATAGCAGTACACTGGGATACAGTAACTATAGCAATACACTGGGATACAGTAACTATAGCAGTACAATAGAATACAGCTACAGTAACTAGCGATACACTGGGATACAGTAACTATAGCAGTACACTGGGATACAGTAACTATAGCAGTACAATAGAATACAGCTACTATAGCGATACACTGGGATACAGTAACTATAGCAGTACACTGGGATACAGTAACTATAGCAATACACTGGGATACAGTAACTATAGCAATACACTGGGATACAGTAACTATTGCAATACACTGGGATACAGTAACTATAGCAGTACACTGGGATACAGTAACTATAGCAGTACACTGGGATACAGTAACTATAGCAGTACACTGGGATACAGTAACTATAGCAGTACACTGGGATACAGTAACTATAGCAGTACACTGGGATACAGTAACTATAGCAGTACACTGGGATACAGTAACTATAGCAGTACACTGGGATACAGTAACTATAGCAGTACACTGGGATACAGTAACTATAGCAGTACACTGGGATACAGTAACTATAGCAGTACACTGGGATACAGTAACTATAGCAGTACACTGGGATACAGTAACTATATCAATACACTGGGATACGGTAACTATAGCAGTACACTGGGATACAGTAACTATAGCAATACACCGGGATACAGTAACTATAGCAATACACTGGGATACAGTAACTATAGCAGTACACTGGGATACAGTAACTATAGCAATACACTGGGATACAGTAACTATAGCAATACACCGGGATACAGTAACTACAGCAATAAACTGGGATACAGTAACTATAGCAATACACTGGGATACAGTAACTATAGCAGTACACTGGGATACAGTAACTATAGCAATACACTGGGATACAGTAACTATAGCAATACACTGGGATACAGTAACTATAGCAATACACTGGGATACAGTAACTATAGCAATACACTGGGATACAGTAACTATAGCAATACACTGGGATACAGTAACTATAGCAATACACTGGGATACAGTAACTATAGCAATACACTGGGATACAGTAACTATAGCAGTACACTGGGATACAGTAACTATAGCAATACACTGGGATACAGTAACTATAGCAATACACTGGGATACAGTAACTATAGCAATACACTGGGATACAGTAACTATTGCAATACACTGGGATACAGTAACTATAGCAGTACACTGGGATACAGTAACTATAGCAATACACTGGGATACAGTAACTATAGCAATACACTGGGATACAGTAACTATAGCAATACACTGGGATACAGTAACTATTGCAATACACTGGGATACAGTAACTATAGCAGTACACTGGGATACAGTAACTATAGCAGTACACTGGGATACAGTAACTATAGCAATACACTGGGATACAGTAACTATAGCAGTACACTGGGATACAGTAACTATAGCAATACACTGGGATACAGTAACTATAGCAATACACTGGGATACAGTAACTGATACACTGGGATACAGTACTATAGCAATACACTGGGATACAGTAACTATAGCAATACACTGGGATACAGTAACTATAGCAATACACTGGGATACAGTAACTATAGCAGTACACTGGGATACAGTAACTATAGCAGTACACTGGGATACAGTAACTATAGCAATACACTGGGATACAGTAACTATAGCAGTACACTGGGATACAGTAACTATAGCAGTACACTGGGGTACAGTAACTATAGCAATACACTGGGATACAGTAACTATAGCAATACACTGGGATACAGTAACTATAGCAATACACTGGGATACAGTAACTATAGCAATACACTGGGATACAGTAACTATAGCAATACACTGGGATACAGTAACTATAGCAATACACTGGGATACAGTAACTATAGCAATACACTGGGATACAGTAACTATAGCAATACACTGGGATACAGTAACTATAGCAGTACACTGGGATACAGTAACTATAGCAATACACTGGGATACAGTAACTATAGCAGTACACTGGGATACAGTAACTATAGCAGTACACTGGGGTACAGTAACTATAGCAATACACTGGGATACAGTAACTATAGCAATACACTGGGATACAGTAACTATAGCAATACACTGGGATACAGTAACTATAGCAATACACTGGGATACAGTAACTATAGCAATACACTGGGATACAGTAACTATAGCAATACACCGGGATACAGTAACTATAGCAATACACTGGGATACAGTAACTATAGCAGTACACTGGGATACAGTAACTATAGCAGTACACTGGGATACAGTAACTATAGCAGTACACTGGGATACAGTAACTATAGCAGTACACTGGGATACAGTAACTATAGCAGTACACTGGGATACAGTAACTATAGCAATACACTGGGATACAGTAACTATAGCAGTACAAACTAGAATACAGCTACTATAGCGATACACTGGGATACAGTAACTATAGCAGTACACTGGGATACAGTAACTATAGCAGTACAATAGAATACAGCTACTATAGCGATACACTGGGATACAGTAACTATAGCAGTACACTGGGATACAGTAACTATAGCAATACACTGGGATACAGTAACTATAGCAATACACTGGGATACAGTAACTATTGCAATACACTGGGATACAGTAACTATAGCAGTACACTGGGATACAGTAACTATAGCAGTACACTGGGATACAGTAACTATAGCAGTACACTGGGATACAGTAACTATAGCAGTACACTGGGATACAGTAACTATAGCAGTACACTGGGATACAGTAACTATAGCAGTACACTGGGATACAGTAACTATAGCAGTACACTGGGATACAGTAACTATAGCAGTACACTGGGATACAGTAACTATAGCAGTACACTGGGATACAGTAACTATAGCAGTACACTGGGATACAGTAACTATAGCAGTACACTGGGATACAGTAACTATATCAATACACTGGGATACGGTAACTATAGCAGTACACTGGGATACAGTAACTATAGCAATACACTGGGATACAGTAACTATAGCAATACACTGGGATACAGTAACTATAGCAGTACACTGGGATACAGTAACTATAGCAATACACTGGGATACAGTAACTATAGCAATACACCGGGATACAGTAACTACAGCAATAAACTGGGATACAGTAACTATAGCAATACACTGGGATACAGTAACTATAGCAGTACACTGGGATACAGTAACTATAGCAATACACTGGGATACAGTAACTATAGCAATACACTGGGATACAGTAACTATAGCAATACACTGGGATACAGTAACTATAGCAATACACTGGGATACAGTAACTATAGCAATACACTGGGATACAGTAACTATAGCAATACACTGGGATACAGTAACTATAGCAGTACACTGGGATACAGTAACTATAGCAATACACTGGGATACAGTAACTATAGCAATACACTGGGATACAGTAACTATAGCAATACACTGGGATACAGTAACTATTGCAATACACTGGGATACAGTAACTATAGCAGTACACTGGGATACAGTAACTATAGCAGTACACTGGGATACAGTAACTATAGCAATACACTGGGATACAGTAACTATAGCAGTACACTGGGATACAGTAACTATAGCAATACACTGGGATACAGTAACTATAGCAATACACTGGGATACAGTAACTATAGCAATACACTGGGATACAGTAACTATAGCAATACACTGGGATACAGTAACTATAGCAATACACTGGGATACAGTAACTATAGCAGTACACTGGGATACAGTAACTATAGCAGTACACTGGGATACAGTAACTATAGCAATACACTGGGATACAGTAACTATAGCAGTACACTGGGATACAGTAACTATAGCAATACACTGGGGTACAGTAACTATAGCAATACACTGGGATACAGTAACTATAGCAATACACTGGGATACAGTAACTATAGCAATACACTGGGATACAGTAACTATAGCAATACACTGGGATACAGTAACTATAGCAATACACTGGGATACAGTAACTATAGCAATACACTGGGATACAGTAACTATAGCAATACACTGGGATACAGTAACTATAGCAATACACTGGGATACAGTAACTATAGCAGTACACTGGGATACAGTAACTATAGCAATACACTGGGATACAGTAACTATAGCAGTACACTGGGATACAGTAACTATAGCAGTACACTGGGGTACAGTAACTATAGCAATACACTGGGATACAGTAACTATAGCAATACACTGGGATACAGTAACTATAGCAATACACTGGGATACAGTAACTATAGCAATACACTGGGATACAGTAACTATAGCAATACACTGGGATACAGTAACTATAGCAATACACCGGGATACAGTAACTATAGCAATACACTGGGATACAGTAACTATAGCAGTACACTGGGATACAGTAACTATAGCAGTACACTGGGATACAGTAACTATAGCAGTACACTGGGATACAGTAACTATAGCAGTACACTGGGATACAGTAACTATAGCAGTACACTGGGATACAGTAACTATAGCAATACACTGGGATACAGTAACTATAGCAGTACAATAGAATACAGTAACTATAGCGATACACTGGGATACAGTAACTATAGCAATACACTGGGATACAGTAACTATAGCAGTACAATAGAATACAGCTACTATAGCGATACACTGGGATACAGTAACTATAGCAGTACAATAGAATACAGCTACTATAGCGATACACTGGGATACAGTAACTATAGCAGTACGCTGGGATACAGTAACTATAGCAATACACTGGGATACAGTAACTATAGCAATACACTGGGATACAGTAACTATAGCAATACACTGGGATACAGTAACTATAGCAATACACTGGGATACAGTAACTATAGCGATACAGTAACACTGGGATACAGTAACTATAGCAATACACTGGGATACAGTAACTATAGCGATACACTGGGATACAGTAACTATAGCAATACACTGGGATACAGTAACTATAGCAATACACTGGGATACAGTAACTATGGCAGTACACTGGGATACAGTAACTATAGCAATACACTGGGATACAGTAACTATAGCAGTACACTGGGATACAGTAACTATAGCAGTACACTGGGATACAGTAACTATAGCAATACACTGGGATACAGTAACTATAGCAATACACTGGGATACAGTAACTATAGCAGTACACTGGGATACAGTAACTATAGCAGTACACTGGGATACAGTAACTATAGCGATACACTGGGATACAGTAACTATAGCAATACACTGGGATACAGTAACTATAGCGATACACTGGGATACAGTAACTATAGCAGTACACTGGGATACAGTAACTATAGCAATACACTGGGATACAGTAACTATAGCAGTACACTGGGATACAGTAACTATAGCAATACACAGGGATACAGTAACTATAGCAGTACACTGGGATACAGTAACTATAGCAGTACACTGGGATACAGTAACTATAGCAATACACTACAGTAACTATAGCAATGCATGGGATACAGTAACTATAGCAATACACTGGGATACAGTAACTATGCAATACACTGGGATACAGTAACTATAGCAATACACTGGGATACAGTAACTATAGGGGATACAGTAACTATAGCAATACTGGGATACAGTAACTATAGCAATACACTGGGATACAGTAACTATAGCGATACACTGGGATACAGTAACTATAGCAATACACTGGGATACAGTAACTATAGCAATACACTGGGATACAGTAACTATAGCAGTACACTGGGATACAGTAACTATAGCAATACACTGGGATACAGTAACTATGGCAATACACTGGGATACAGTAACTATAGCAATACACTGGGATACAGTAACTATAGCAATACACTGGGATACAGTAACTATAGCAATACACTGGGATACAGTAACTATGGCAATACACTGGGATACAGTAACTATGGCAGTACACTGGGATACAGTAACTATAGCAATACTTTCACTAGGATAACTGTAGACCTCCAACCAGGACTTTTTGCAGGATACGGTGTGGGTCTGGGGAATACTTTGTCAACGCACGCACGCACGCACGCACGCACGCACGCACGCACGCACGCACGCACACACACACAGCTTTACCACGGGTTGTTTCATGATGATATATTAATGTAAAGATTTGAGAGATTCACCATTTTTTCCCGTCAAGGTTTGGATATGCCCTTCCATTGAGAGTTTCACAAATAGAGAGCTGAAACAGGAAACCTGAATCCTCTAACAGGAGTACAGGAGCTGAAATCTGCCATAGAAAGTCTATGTATATAGGCCAAGTATGTCTGTGTGTGAAATTCTTTGGTTTGTCCGCCCATCCATCCATCCGTGCGTCCTACCTCTAACAGGAGTACCCGTCTCCGAGCGCTCACTCCGCTCCTCCGCCAACTCAGGCAGATCTGTCATGGTAATCGGAATCTCTGTCTCCTAAACAGAAACACACAGCAGAGATATTTGTGGTCAGAGATTTAGAGATATTAATGATAGAGATATTAAAAGGTATTGGGGTCATGTCCAGAGATTTAGAGATATTAATGATAGAGATATTAAAAGGTATTGGGGTCATGTCCAGAGATTTAGAGATATTAATGATAGAGATATTAAAAGGTATTGGGGTCATGTCCAGAGATTTAGAGATATTAATGATAGAAATATTAAAAGGTATTGGGGTCATGTCCAGAGATTTAGAGATATTAATGATAGAGATATTAAAGGATATTGTTTACCCAAATGTCACATGCACAAGATGCTACATTATGCATCTATTCATTACCTTTATGAATTGATTTATCTTATAATCACTATTGTTATTGGCATTAAATAATGGGTAACAATTGATTTGAAAGGTACCTACACCAGGACCTTATAGCACATTCATAAGCCATACATAGCCCATTCATAAGCCATACATAGCCCATTCATAAGCCATACATAGCCCATTCATAAGCCATACATAGCCCATTCATAAGCCATACATAGCCCATTCATAAGCCATACATAGCCCATTCATAACCTATACATAGCACATTTACAGCGCAATCGACAAGTACATTTACATTTACATTTAAGTCATTTAGCAGACGCTCTTATCCAGAGCGACTTACAAATTGGTGCATTCACCTTATGACATCCAGTAGAACAGTCACTTTACAATAGTGCAATAGACCCCTTTACTTTTTCCACATTTTGTTACGTTACAGCCTTATTCTAAAATTCTAAAATAAAACATCTCTCAATCTACACACAACACCACGTCATGACAAAATTAAAACAGGTTTTTAGATTTCTTTGCAAATGTATAAAAAAAACAGAAATACCTTATTTACATAAGTATTCAGACCCTTTTCAATGAGACTTAAAATTGAGCTCAGGTGAATCCTGTGTCCATTGATCATCCTTGAGATGTTTCTACAACTTGATTGGAGTCCACCTGTGGTAAATTCAATTGATTGGACATGATTTGGAAAGGCACACCCCTGTCTATGTAAAGCCCCACAGTTGACAGTGCATGTCAGAGCAAAAACCAAGCCATGAGTTCGAAGGAATTGTCCGTAGAGCTCCGAGACAGGATTGTGTTGAGGCACAGATCTGGGGAAGGGTATCAAAACATTTCTGCAGCATTGAAGGTCCCCAAGAACACAGTGGCCTCCATCATTCTTAAATGGAGGAAGATTGGAACCACCAAGACTCTTCCTAGAGCTGGCCGCCCTGCCAAACTGAGCAATTGGGGGAGAAGGGCCTTGGTCAGGGAGTTGACCAAGAATTGTGATGATATTATCAAATAAGGACTTGCTGGAGTCCAACTCAAACCAATATTCTTTATTTCTGAGCTCACAGAGAATAACAGAGTTACACAGCGCAGTATAGACAGTCTGAATTCCAAAGCATTGGGTGATAAGCACATATCTCTATAGTTTCCTGTTCTTGGGCAGGACTCTCCGTTCTCCTTTGATCTATACAACGACACAGGAGCAAGCTGGTTTGTAACCCAGCCTGATACTCCCAAGAACAGGAGATTATAATAAGACAGTTTCACAAGGTTAGTCAAATACAATTACAATTTCCCATTACACTCCTCCCTTTTGTTAATCCCTTCACAATGATTTAATCCATTTTAAATGTAGCAAGCTTCTAAAGGCATCATATCCTGTAGTCCACCAACTCTTCCATGTCTCATCCGTTGAGAGACTGAGTTTAAAACCTTTAACCCTTTAGACACACCATATACAGTTCTAACTTGCCAGTTTCTGCTGATGATTAGGTATAACAATGAAATAACACAATGCCAAGAGTTTGCAAAGCTGTCATCAAGGCAAAGGGTGGCAACTTTGAAGAATCTAAAATCTAAAATATATTTTTGATTTGTTTAACACTTTTTTTGGTTACTACAGGGTAGCCTAGTGGTTAGAGTGATGGACTAGAAACCGAAAGGTTGCATGTTCAAATCCCCGAGCTGACAAGGTACAAATCTGTCATTCTGCCCCTGAACAGGCAGTTAACCCACTGTTCCTAGGCTGTCATTGAAAATAAGAATTTGTTCTTAACTGACTTGCCTGGTTAAATAAAGGTTTTTAAAAAAAATAAGTGTTTTTTCATAGTTTTGATGTCTTCACTATTATTCTACAATGTAGAAAATAGTAAAAATAAAGAAACGTTTGTCCAAACGTTTGACTGGTATGTAAAAGTGATATTTCATTTTTTATTTTTAATAAAAACCTGTTTTTGCATTGTCATTATGGAGTATTGTGGGTAGATTGATGAGGGGGGGGGTTAAACAAATGAATACATTTTTTAATAAGGCTGTAAAGTAACAGAATGTAGAAAAGGTCAAGGGGTCTCAATACTTTCCGAATGCCCTGTATAAGCCGTGCCAGGACATCGTGTGTACCTGTGTTGCAGTGGCGAGGGCGGAGCCTCCTGTAACAGCCTCGTATGGAGGGGGAGGGTCAAGAGGACAGAACACCTCTACTCCTTTAATCCTGGCTGCATAGACAGGAGGCAGAGGTATCACACTGTCCCCAAACATCCTGCGAGCCAGCCGGGGGGTGTAGGAGTAGAAGGTTGAGAAGTAGGATGGGGGAGGAGCAGGGGGGACAAACTCATCTGGGTCAGGGACAATATTTGTCTCCTCCCCTTCCTCTGTGATTGGCCTGGGGTCATCCTAACAGAAAGAGGAAGGAAAAGGAAAAGAGATGACGACAGAAGAAGCCACTTATTGAGATGCATCTTTAATGGGGAAAAACACAACTATCAGTCATTGGCCACACTGGATATTCTTCTGTTATGTGATGCAGATTCTAACCTATATGATTGGTTGAGCCTGGGGTTCTGAGGCCGGGTGAATGGTTGTGATGGGGCATTATGATAGTCTTACCATACATGGGCGTCGTGTGGTGAAGATCTGTAGGTACCGCAGGGCAGCAGCCACCAGGCATACTGCAGTGGTCAGAGCATTCAGAACACACAGAGCAAACAGAACCTTCTAGAAACAGATAGACAGGAAGCAGAGTTAGCAATAACCACCCACAACCACCAAGAACCATCTTATCTCACTATATGGTGTAACAAAGAACGCACATTCTCTCTCACACACAGGCACGTATGAACACACACACACTCACACTCAGACACACACACACACCTTGAGCAGGACCCTCATGGTGTTACAGGAGTGCCCAGGGTAGAGTTTGAGTAGTTTCTCCTCAGGGCACATGGAGATCTGGGGACAACAGTTACACACATCCCCCGCCTCGCTCTGAAACACACAACACACACACACACACACATACACGGCTGTTAGACTCACTTTGAAACACACAACAGAACAGGAAGAAGAAATGTTCAGACAACACAGACTGTGCCTCATCTCAACTTATTCTAATATTGTCAACACTTTCAACCAGAAGAAATGAAGGAGGAGGGATGAAAGGAGGGAAGGAAGGGATGGAGAGAAGTTAGGGAAAGGGGGGTTGATGGAAGGGAGGGAGGGAGGGAAGGAATGAAGGGGAGAAGGGCAGCAAGGAGGGGATGTTAGGGGGAAGGAAGGAAGGGAGAGAAGTGAGGGAAGAAAGGGTGGGAAGTAAAGAAGGGAGGGCAGGGAGGGAGGGAGGGAGGGAGGGAGGGAGGGAGGGAGGGAGGGAGGGAGGGAGGGAGGGAGGGAGAGAGAGAAGTTAGGGAAAGGAGGGGGGTGATGTTTGTGAACCGTGTGTGTGTGTGTGTGTGTGTGTGTGTGTGTGTGTGTGTGTGTGTGTGTGTGTGTGTGTGTGTGTGTGTGTGTGTGTGTGTGTGTGTGTGTGTGCATCCACTCGAGTGTTTGTCAAAGTCCAGATTTCAGCACCAGTCTGAGCCAATACACAGCTTGTGTTAAATGAGGTTTTGTGGTGGGAGGAGATCCAGTAGGTCTAACATCTGAGCTCCTGTCTAGCTGGCTAAGCTAATGAACTGTGCCATGTTGATATCCCTGCAACGAGAACCAGCCCTGGTCTGATTCCCAAATGGAAACGTATTCTCTTTATAGGGCACTACATTACACCAGGGCCCATAGGACACTGGTCAAAAGTATTGCACTATGTAGGGAATAGGGTGCTCTTTGGGACACAGACCTGGGTCTCTGTGTGGGTCTGGTTGGACTAATGAAGCGATGACTGGTGTGAGGATGTAGAGAGGAGAGGAGAGGAGAGGAGAGGAGAGGAGAGGAGAGGGGAGGAGGGAGAGGAGAGGAGAGGAGAGGAGAGGAGAGGGAGGAGAGGAGAGAGGAGAGGAGAGGAGGGAGAGGAGAGGAGAGGAGAGGAGAGGAGAGGAGAGGAGAGGAGAGGAGAGGAGAGGAGAGGAGACAGTGATGAGGTACCTCTGGTAGAGAGGAAGGAGTGGAAGAGAGACATCCACTAACACCATGTATGGATAGACAGAGGAGAAGTCTGAGGCAGACCCAGACTTAATGCACCTACCTACAGGTCTATGCTGTCATGATGCTAACAAGGGTGTGTGTATGTGTGTCTCACCAGTTGGCAGTTGGTCATGGTGGAGACCAGCTGAGCCCCCTGGCAGCAGAGGATGAAGCCAGCCAGGTTGAGGAGAACACACACCACCGACAGCAGAACAAACAGATTCACCTGAGAGAGGAGCGGGAGTAGAGAGAGGAGGGAGAGGGGGAGGAGGGAGAGGGGGGAGTAGAGAGAGGAGGGAGAGGGGGAGTAGAGAGAGGAGGGAGAGGGGGAGGAGAGAGAGGACCGAGAGGGGGAGGAGAGAGAGGAGGGAAAGGGGAGGAGAGAGAGGAGGGAGAGGGGGGAGTAGAGAGAGGAGGGAGAGGGGGAGGAGAGAGATGAGGGAGAGGGAGGAAAAAGGGAAATAGGGAGAGGGGAAGGAGAGAGAGGGAGAGGAAGATGTTGACATTTTTATTTGCCAAATCCCACAGCCCAATAACACTGTCACATAGAAACAGTGACATTCAAAACCAAATATTCATGACCTAAACCACACCCCCATTCCCTAAACCACACCCTCATTACCTAAACCACACCCCCATTCCCTAAACCACACTTCCATTACCTAAATCACACCTTCATTACTTAAACCACACCCACATTACCTAAACTACACCCTCTTTACCTAAACCACACCCCCATTACCTAAACCACACCTCCATTACCAAAACCACAGCCCCATTACCTAAACATTTTACATTTACATTTAAGTCATTTAGCAGACGCTCTTATCCAGAGCGACTTACAAATTGGTGCATTCACCTTATGACATCCAGTGGAACACACTTCCATTACCAAAACCACAGCCCCATTACCTAAACCACACTTCCATTACCTAAACCACACCTCCATTACCGAAACCACAGCCCCATTACCTAAACCACACTTCCATTACCTAAACCACACCTCCATTATCTAAACCACAGCCCCTTTACCTAAACCACAGCCCCATTACCTAAACCACACCTCCATTATCTAAACCACAGCCCCTTTACCTAAACCACAGCCCCATTACCTAAACCACACCTCCATTACCGAAACCACAGCCCCATTACCTAAACCACACCTCCATTACCGAAACCACAGCCCCATTACCGAAACCACAGCCCCATTACCTAAACCACAGCCCCATTACCTAAACCACACCTCCATTACCGAAACCACATCCCCATTACCGAAACCACAGCCCCATTACCTAAACCACACCTCCATTACCGAAACCACACCTCCATTACCAAAACCACAGCCCCATTACCGAAACCACAGCCCCATTACCTAAACCACAGCCCCATTACCTAAACCACACCTCCATTACCGAAACCACAGCCCCATTACCTAAACCACACCCCCATTACCGAAACCACACCCCCATTACCTAAACCACACTTCCATTACCTAAACCACACCCCCATTACCTAAACCACATTAGGAAAATAAAGAGTGGGAAGGAAAATGAGACACAGCTGTTTATGACTATAAGCACTGTAATTCTGCTTGTTGGTTGAAAGAAGAGTTTTTCCAGAAGAGTTTTTCCACATTTTGTTACGTTACAGCCTTATTCTAAAATACATTAAATAAAAACTAAAAACTCAGCAATCTACGCACAATACCCCATAATGACAAAGCAAAAACATTTTTGCAAATGTATTCAAATTAAAAAACAGAAATACCTTATTTACATTCATTTGAAAGGGTCTGAAAACGTGACTCGAAATTGAGCTCAAGTGCATCCTGTTTCCATTGATCATCCTTGAGATGTTTCAACAACTTGATTATAGTCCACCTCTGGTAAATGCAATTGATTGGACATGATTTGGAAAGGCACACACCTGTCTATATAAGGTCCCACAGTTGACGGTGCATGTCAGAGCAAAAACCAAGCCATGAGGTTGAAGGAATTGTCCGTAGAGCTCTGAGACAGGATTGTGTCGAGGCACAGATCTGGGGAAGGGTACCAAAACATTTCTGCAGTATTGAATGTCCCCAAGAACACAGTGGCCTCCATCATTCTTAAATGGAAGAAGTTTGGAACCACCAAGACTCTTCCTAGAGCTGGCCGCCCGGCCAAACTGAGCAGTCGATGGAGAAGGGCCTTGGTCAGGGAGGTGACCAAGAACCCGATGGTCACTCTGACAGAGCTCCAGAGTTCCTCTGTGGAGATGGGAGAACCTTCCAGAAGGACAACCATCTCTGCAGCACTCCACCAATCAGGCCTTTATGGCAGAGTGGCCAGATGGAACACTCATCAGTAAAAGGCACATGACAGCCCTCTTGGAGTTTGCCAAAAGGCACCTAAAGACTCTTAGACCATGAGAAACAAGATTCTCAGGCCTGAATGCCAAGCGTCACGTCTAGAGGAAACCTGAATCCATCCCTACAGTGAAGCATGGTGGTGGCGGCATCATGCTGTGGGATGTTTTTCAGCAGCTGGGACTGGGAGACTAGTCAGGATTAAGGCAAAGATGAACAGAGCAAAGTACAGAGAGACCCTTGACAAAGCCCTGCTCCAGACTGCTCAGGACCTCAGACTGGGGGCGAAGATTCACCTTCCAACAGGACAACGACCCTAAGCACACAGCCAAGACAACGCAGGTGTGGCTTTGGGACAAGTCTCTGAATGTCCTTGAGTGGCCCAGCCAGAGCCTGGACTTGAACCAGATCGAACATCTCTGCAAAGAAGAATGGGAGAAACTCCCCAAATACAGGTGTGCCAAGCTTGTAGCGTCATACCCAAGAAGACTGGAGGCTGTAATCGCTGCTAAAGGTGCTTCAACAAAGTACTGAGTAAAGGGTCTGAGTACTTATGTAAATGTGATATTTCATTTTTTACATGTTTAAAAATGTCTAAAAACCTGTTTTTGCTTTGTCATAATGGGGTATTGTGATGTCATAATGGGGTATTGCTTTGTCATAATGGGGTATTGTGATGTCATAATGGGGTATTGTGTGCAGATTGATGAGGGGGGGGACTATTTAATCAATTTTATATAAGGCTGTAATGTAACACTTTCTGAATGTATGTATGTGCTATTAAGCAGATGTTTTTATCCAAAGCGACTTACATTTTACAAGTCCTGGGAATCAAACCCACTACCTTGGCACGACAAGCGCCATGCCCTACCAACTGAGCTACAAATGAACTGGTTGTTGGTTTATAGTGGACGACTGGACGTGATTCAGAACCTCCAAGACCATGCCAATATTAAAATGGGACCTTTCCAAACCTTACCCAAAATAGTGGTGCTCGGAATAGATCAGGTGACTATTTTTAACGTGCCTCAAGCAACAAAACAAACCCTTTATTCTAACCATTATTTCAAAAGCAGAACAACAATAAAATAACAGTCTTTGACTCTCTCTGACTCTGTGTGTCTCATAATCAGGAAGAGGAACAGGGGTGTCATGTGACAGTTGACCCATGACCTCAGCTAAGAACGAGTAGGTGGGAGTGGTGGGATCAGTTGCGGTAGCCTGGCGGTTGCCTGGCGGTTGCCTGGCATTAGGGAGGGGTAGCAGTGGGGTGTATAGCTGAGGGGGTTGGGGTGTTGGGTCTGTCCTGGGGCTGTATTACAGCAGGATACCTCCTCCCATGTCACAGTGAGGCAGAGGGGTATTTATAGTGGAACCGAGACTGGGACGCATGGTAACCTGTCTCTCTGTCTATGACTGTCCCTTTGTGTCTCTCTTGGTCAGTTTCCCTGTCTGTCTCTGTGTCTCTATAGTGGGGCCACGTTGAAGCTGGGGAACGCATGGTAACCTGTCTCTCTCTGTGTCTCTATAGTGGGGCCACGTTGAAGCTGGGGAACGCATGGTGACCTGTCTCTCTCTGTGTCTCTATAGTGGGGCCACGTTGAAGCTGGGGAACGCATGGTGACCTGTCTCTCTCTGTGTCTCTATAGTGGGGCCACGTTGAAGCTGGGGAACGCATGGTAACCTGTCTGTCTCTGTGTCTCTATAGTGGGGCCACGTTGAAGCTGGGGAACGCATGGTGACCTGTCTCTCTCTGTGTCTCTATAGTGGGGCCACGTTGAAGCTGGGGAACGCATGGTGACCTGTCTCTCTCTGTGTCTCTATAGTGGGGCCACGTTGAAGCTGGGGAACGCATGGTGACCTGTCTCTCTCTGTGTCTCTATAGTGGGGCCACGTTGAAGCTGGGGAACGCATGGTGACCTGTCTCTCTCTGTGTCTCTATAGTGGGGCCACGTTGAAGCTGGGGAACGCATGGTGACCTGTCTCTCTCTGTGTCTCTATAGTGGGGCCACGTTGAAGCTGGGGAACGCATGGTGACCTGTCTCTCTCTGTGTCTCTATAGTGGGGCCACGTTGAAGCTGGGGAACGCATGGTGACCTGTCTCTCTCTGTGTCTCTATAGTGGGGCCACGTTGAAGCTGGGGAACGCATGGTGACCTGTCTCTCTCTGTGTCTCTATAGTGGGGCCACGTTGAAGCTGGGGAACGCATGGTAACCTGTCTGTCTCTGTGTCTCTATAGTGGGGCCACGTTGAAGCTGGGGAACGCATGGTAACCTGTCTGTCTCTGTGTCTCTATAGTGGGGCCACGTTGAAGCTGGGGAACGCATGGTGACCTGTCTGTCTGTCTATGATGGTGTCTTTATGTCTCTCTGTATGTCTCTCTGTGTCTGTCCCTTGCTCTCTAGACAGCGGCCATGGAAATCACTCGGGTACGAGGTGTGGTTCTATGGCCTCTTCCTGACTGGGAGGATACAGCCAAACATTGTCCTAACTCAGTCGGTGTCACCTCTCTCTCTCTCTCTCTCTCTCTCTCTCTCTCTCTCTCTCTCTCTCTCTCTCTCTCTCTCTCTCTCTCTCTCTCTCTCTCTCTCTCTCTCAGACTAATTGTCTGTGGAATTCCACATCCACAAACAGAGGCAGACACCAACATAAACTAACAAACTAACATTTGAATAAACACACACTCTCACACACAAAATGAGGAATCTAAAATGTGACGCCCTTTAACAAAATCGCACCATTGGTCAACGCAGGTCCTGCCAAACAGAACAATGGACCAAGCATCAGTTTGTCATCAACTCTAACCCTTGTTTAGTAAATTACACCCTTCTCAATTTCGTCCCTTTCCCCCTCTGGACCTCTCTCTCAATTCAATTCAATTTAAAGGGCTTTATTGGCATGGGAAACATATGTTCACATTGCCAAAGCAAGTGAAAAAGATAATAAACAAGAGTGAAATTAACAATAAAAAATGAACAGTAAAACATTACACTCGCAAGTTTCAAAGGAATAGACACATTTCAAATGTCATATTATGGCTATATAATGTACACTTGTTGTAATGCTGTGCAAAAACTGTGTTTACAATGGAGCAGTTTAATAATAAACGGAGACAAATGTCGAGTCGTGCTCTGAAACATATGACCCGCCAATGACCCGCCACGCTTCTTAACACCCGCCCGCTTAACCAATGTGTCAGAGGAAACTGATGACCAAAGTCAGCCTGCAGGCACTCGGCCAGCCACAAGGAGTCGCTAGAGCATGATGAGCCAAGTAAAGCCCCCTGACAAATCCTCCCCTAACCCCTTGGCCAATTACGCTTGGCCAATTATGCGCCACACTATGAGACTCCCAGTCACAGCCGGTTGTGACACAGCCTGGGATCGAACTCGGGTCTGTAGTGATGCCTCAAGCACTCCGATGCAGTGCCTTAGACCGCTGTACCACTCGGGAGGCCCAAAAATGTCCCACATCTTGCTATTGTGATGGCATACTGTGGTATTTCACCCAATAGTTTATCAAAATTGGATTTGTTTTTGAATTATTTGTGGGTCTGTGTAATCTGAGGGAAATATGTGTCTCTAATATGGACATCTATTAAGGCAGGAGATTAGGAACTGCAGCTCAGTTTCTAACTCATTTTATTGGTAGTGTGCAGATAGCCTTCCCCCCTCTCTCTCTCTTTACTGTCTCCATCAATCATTTGAGGTTGACACAAAACCACCACCATGGGGTTAAATCTGGCTCTACCACTTCCTCTTTCCAGTTTATCACACACACTCACACACACACACACACACACACACACACACACACACACACACACACACACACACACACACACACACACACACACACACACACACACACACACACACACACACACACACACACACACACACACACACACACACACACACAGCTTGCAGGATAACACACACACAGCTTGCAGGATAGACAGCGTGACTCCAGATTTGACCCTTAGGCAAGCGCCCAGTCCCCAGTTCCAACTGAACACTTACTCTCCCAGTTTCCTGAAGTCATGTTTTGAAAACATGAACGAAGCAGAGCAGGAGGCTGACACGTCACAAGTAGAACAGACTAAAACTAACACCCTCGTTGCACTAATAAGACCCTCCTTCTCCAAGTACTAGCTCTGTAAAGATACATTCTTGATGTTATCTGTTGTTTAGCAGATCTGTTGCTTTTGATATACGGTGACGATAACTGGATTGGTAACATGCTAGTATCCACTGACAACATTCTGTGGTAGGCTTAATGTGAAGGGAGTCAGATTCGACATTTATAACAAATACAGTACAGTAGTAAAGGAAAAAAAGCACTTTAAAAAATACAAGTCAATCATCCTCAGATATCCAGTAAACGCAGTGCTGAATGAATCTCCATGTGGTCAGAGATATAGTGCCATCGAGTGACGTTTGGCCAGGAGGGCAGGGAGCTTGATCCACGACCTCCAGAACACAGACTAAGATAATACTAAAATAATTTGATCTTTCACATCATGACCTTTAGGTCAGATAAAGCAGTGGTTCACAACCTTTTTCGGTTACTGTACCACCAACTGAATTTTGCTCTGCCCCAGACTAACCTTGAAGTAGTCTGGGGCAGAGCCTTCTGGAACATTTTGGGCAGAAATGCCTTCTGGAACATGTGAACTTTCATGTGCCTTAATTACAAACTTGTATGCCATCTGTAAATATGAATACAAGTGTTAAATTACATGCCTAGTTGGTTTAGCCACAGAAAAAGACAGGAACCTTCCCGCTAGCCATGATTGGCTGAGATAATGAGTGGGCTGGACATGCCGAGAGATGAGTTCGGATTGGTCTGCCATGTAGCATGCTTCTGTCTATAACATGAGCTGGTCAGTATGTATAGGTAATCCTTTCTAACACTGCTTTGTTGAAGGATATAATGTAGTAGAACTGCATAAGTGTTGCTCTCCACTTTCTGGAGGACCGAGTTTTGAAATCAGTGGAATTAGAATATGATAGCTAAGGAGATGGAGAAAACACCTGTCTACGGATTACATCTTCAAACTAAGGGCAACCATGGCATCCGTGACAGAGAGGGAGAAGCGTCTATCCATGTAAGATAGTCTTGCTTGCAACATTTTCAAATATTACACGTTTCTAATTTTGTCAGAAAGTCGTTTTCATTTCAAGTTAAAGGGTACTGTTAGCGAGCTAGCTAAGGTTCGCTGACAGGCTCACTACCTACGTGTATGATCTGTGTAGTAATATTATTTGTATCTGCTTTGCTAGTTATTGTCTAACATTGGCTAGCTAACATTGAACCTGGTTGGTTAGCTACCTGCTGATTCATGCAGAGTAGTAACATCATGAGCTGGGATTATGGTTAATTGCTTAGCTAGCTAGCTACATGTGTTAACAAAAGACTCCACTATGCAAGTAGCCATTAACGTTAGCTAGCTACATGTGTTAACAAAAGACTCCACTATGCAAGTAGCCATTAACGTTAGCTAGCTACATGTGTTAACAAAAGACTCCACTATGCAAGTAGCCATTAACGTTAGCTAGCTAGCTACATGTCTTAACAAAAGACTCCACTATGCAAGTAGCCATTTAAATAGAATGTTCATGATGTCACTGCGACAACTGTCATTAGACACAGCTGGTAAATTCGCCCTGGCTATCTACTCTGATTTCAGGGCACTCTCATCTGAGTGCCAAAGCGCAGAATAACAGACGAATTTACGAATGCTCAACACCCGTTGAATATGGCCGGTGTCAGTAAACGTTGGCAATTAAGCATAATTCAATTGTTGCCAGCAGCACAGTTAGTCACCAACACTCTGGATAACATGAAAACAGCCTAACCAGCTCTGCTAGGGGGAGTAAAATGGTCAGAGTGGGGTGTTCTCTCATTTGTGTCTGGAAGTAGCTAGCCAATGTTAGCCAGTTAGCTTGGGTGCTTGACTGCGTTTGTTAGGTCAGAACGTTCGGATCAACCCTACTCCTCAGCCAGAGTGTCTGTCGGGTGTGCGCTCTGAACGCTTCAAGAGCAAAACACTGTGAATTTACTAACGGACAATCTGACAACACTCTGAGTTTACGAACGCCCAGAACACACTCTGGCACTCCAGATTGAATTTACGAACACACCTGTAGTATAAACCAGCCTTTAGTCTGGAACTCTTTGGTTGTTTAGTTGATGGCCTCACATGTGAACCCTTAAAGAGATGGGTGGGGCTAAAGCTTAAGAGGGTGTGAACAAAGCTGAATGGGTGTAGACAAAGAAGAGCTCTCCAGTAGGTGTACCCAAATATTCAAAGGCCATTTTTTATCAACTATCAAAGCAGATTTACTTTCCCATTGTTCCTTAACTGTAATGTATGATATACCATTTTCTAGCTTTGAGTCTCTACTTTTATCCAATGAAAAAACACCATTTCAAATGTTGCTACATAAGACTGAGTCGAGCTGGTCGGTCACATTTTACCAGTAGGCCTATGGTCTCATGAGTCTTCTCAAGTACCCCCTGTGGACCTTGCGGTTACTAGTCCAATGCTCTAACCACTAGGCTACCCTGCCGTAACCCATAATGACAAAGTAAAAACAAGTTTTTAGACATATTTCAAAATTCTTCAAGCTCTGTAAAAATTGGTTTTTTATTATTGCTAGACAAACATTTTCAGGCCATAGAATTTCAAGCAGACTTAAGTCAAAACTGTAACTCGGCCACTTATTCACTGTCTTCTTGGTAAGCAACTCCAGTGCAGATTTGGTTTTAGGTTATTTCCTGCTGAAAGGTGAATTCATCTCCCAGTGTCTGGTGGAAGGCAGACTGAGTCAGGTTTTCAGCTTGGATTTTGGCAGTTCTTAGCTCCATTCCATTTATGTTGTATCCTGAGAAACTCCCCAGTCCTTAACGATGACAAGCATACCCATAACATGATGCAGCCTCCACTATGCTTGAACATATGGAAAGTGATACTCAGTAATGTGTTGTATTGGATTTGCCCCAAACACAGAACACTTTGTCTTCAGGACAAAAAGTTTACTTCTTTGACACATTTTTTTGCAGTATTACTTAAGTGCCCAGTTGCAAACAGGATGCATGTTTTGTAATATTTGTATTCTGTACAGGCTTCCTACTTTTCACTCTGTCAATTACAGTGTAGGTTAGTATTGTGGAGTAACTACAATGTTGTTGATCCATCCTCTGTTTTCTCCTCACAGCCATTAAACTCTGTAACTGTTTTAAAGCCACCATTGGCCTCATGATGAAATCCCTGAGCAGTTTCCTTCCTCTCCGGCAACTGAGTTAGGAAGGACGCCTGCATCTTTGTGGTGACTGGGTGTATTGATACATCATCCAAAATTAAATGAATAACTTCACCAGGCTCAAAGGCATGTTTAATGTCTGCTTTTTAAATGTTTTACCCATCTACCAATAGGTGCCCTTCTTTGAGAGGCATTGGAAAACCTCCCTGGTCATTGTGGTTGAATCTGTGTTTGAAATTCACTGCTCAACTGAGTGAACTTACAGATAATGGTATGTGTTGGGTACAAAGATGAGACTGTCATTCATAAATCATGTTAAACGCTATTATTGCACACAGAGTGAATCCATGCAATTTGTAATGTGTCTAAGCAAATGTTTACTCCTGAACTTATTTAGGCTTGCCATAACAAAGGAGTCGAATACTTATTGACTCAAGACATTTCAGCTTTTCATTTTTAATTAATTGGCAAAAAAATTGAAAAACATAATTCCACATTGACATTACGGGGTAGTGTGTGTAGGCCAGTGACCCAACAAAAAGCTAAATGCAAACCATTATAAATTCAGACTGTGACACAAGAAAATGTGGAAAAAGTCAATAGTGCTTTTCACAGACCCAGTCACTTTAGAATTATAGAGATGTAAAACAAAAACAAAAACAGGAGTCAAAACAAAACATCAGACAAAACATGAATAACGAGAGGGGGGCTCAAAGAAGAGGAAGAGTGTGATGTATCAGTGTATGGGGAGGGAACCATCAGGGCTCAGAGAACCACTGAGCCTCTAGACTTTGTTCAGGGGTCTAGTGCCACTAGGGTTAGAGTTTGAGAAAAACTTGGGTTAAAAAAAAAATAGTTTCTTGGCTTTAAAACCGAGAAATCAAACACACCAGATTACAAGGTGTTAAGGATTCAGGAGAACACAAAATCACCTGGTCTTTGTGAGGCAGGTGTCAAGAATATTTGGTTTTACTGGGCTTTGAGCTTTGATCCAAGAAACCAAAGGGAACTGCAACAAGATATTGAATACTAACATGCTTTATCTGCTGTGTAGTCTACTGGTAAACAATTCTAAACATGATTAACCTGCCAGTGAAATGTGGCTCCCGAGTAGTTAAACTAAACAAACGGACAGTGTGTCTTCAAGATCAAATTCAGTGAGCTACAAAAGCATTGGGACAGTGACACATTTGTTTTGTTATGGCTCTGTACTCTGGCACTTTGGATTTGAAATGATACAGACTGTCAGCTTTTATTTTAGGGTATTTTCATCCATATCATAGTCATTGTATCATTTTAAATCCAATGTGCCGGAGTACAGAGTCAAAACAAAACAAATGTGTGTCACAATACTTTTGCAGCTTCACTGTAGATGCTCAACATATTTGTTGCCGATTTGGTTCAATTCCCGAGCTTCCTAGCTGAAACATCTGTCTGTGCCCTTGCGCAAGGCACTAAAATGTATAACCTCTGAACACTTATATCCTGTCAGACATGGCTGACTTAACACTATAATTGCTGTGCTCACTGAGGATTTGTCCCAGCTGTTTTTCATGGCACCACAGAATAGACCAATCCAAACCTCTATGGCTACACGGATGGCATTCTCAGGACGTGACGACCAGTAGACTATGGCCACACGGATGGCATTCTCAGGACGTGACGACCAGTAGACTATGGCTACACGGATGGCATTCTCAGGACGTGACGACCAGTAGACTATGGCTACACGGATGGCATTCTCAGGACGTGACGACCAGTAGACTATGGCCACACGGATGGCATTCTCAGGACGTGACGACCAGTAGACTATGGCTACACGGATGGCATTCTCAGGACGTGACGACCAGTAGACTATGGCCACACGGATGGCATTCTCAGGACGTGACGACCAGTAGACTATGGCCACACGGATGGCATTCTCAGGACGTGACGACCAGTAGACTATGGCCACACGGATGGCATTCTCAGGACGTGACGACCAGTAGACTATGGCCACACGGATGGCATTCTCAGGACGTGACGACCAGTAGACTATGGCCACACGGATGGCATTCTCAGGACGTGACGACCAGTAGACTATGGCTACACGGATGGCATTCTCAGGACGTGACGACCAGTAGACTATGGCTACACGGATGGCATTCTCAGGACGTGACGACCAGTAGACTATGGCTACACGGATGGCATTCTCAGGACGTGACGACCAGTAGACTATGGCCACACGGATGGCATTCTCAGGACGTGACGACCAGTAGACTATGGCCACACGGATGGCATTCTCAGGACGTGACGACCAGTAGACTATGGCTACACGGATGGCATTCTCAGGACGTGACGACCAGTAGACTATGGCCACACGGATGGCATTCTCAGGACGTGACGACCAGTAGACTATGGCTACACGGATGGCATTCTCAGGACGTGACGACCAGTAGACTATGGCCACACGGATGGCATTCTCAGGACGTGACGACCAGTAGACTATGGCCACACGGATGGCATTCTCAGGACGTGACGACCAGTAGACTATGGCCACACGGATGGCATTCTCAGGACGTGACGACCAGTAGACTATGGCTACACGGATGGCATTCTCAGGACGTGACGACCAGTAGACTATGGCCACACGGATGGCATTCTCAGGACGTGACGACCAGTAGACTATGGCCACACGGATGGCATTCTCAGGACGTGACGACCAGTAGACTATGGCCACACGGATGGCATTCTCAGGACGTGACGACCAGTAGACTATGGCTACACGGATGGCATTCTCAGGACGTGACGACCAGTAGACTATGGCCACACGGATGGCATTCTCAGGACGTGACGACCAGTAGACTATGGCCACACGGATGGCATTCTCAGGACGTGACGACCAGTAGATCGGAATCAGGAAACACAGAGGCAAAATGGTCGTATTAATTGAACGAGAGGAACATGATGGTCTATTGACAGGGCTGTTTCTGAGGTATCCCTGGACATATATAGCCTTCCTGCAGGCTTGTAGAAACATTCTCACTGTTCAGTTCATATAGAGGTTGAATCCTTTGTTGTCGTAATCATAAACAATTGTAAACTGTGGTGGTTTGAACCCTACCAGACCGTATACCAACGGGTATGACAAAACACTTTTACTGCTCTAATGACGTTGGTAACCAGTTTATAATAGCAATAAGGCACCTCGGGGGTTTGTGATATATGGCCAATATACCAATATACTCCATGTTGCGTCGTGCTTAAGAACAGCCCTTAGCCGGGATATATTTGACATATATCACACCTCCTCATGTATATATATATATATATACAGTACAGTTCTCTCATATATAGAAATATATATATATATACAGTACATGTCTGTGATGTATGGCCTACCAGCAGCAGCATGGGTCTCCTCCATGTTGTGAGGCCAACGATCCCTGACAGGATCACCTGGAGGAGAACAAGAAGAAGAACCCAGACACCAATCAGCAATACATCCTGTATACCATGACACCAATCAGCAATACATCCTGTATACCATGACACCAATCAGCAATACATCCTGTATACCATGACACCAATCAGCAATACATCCTGTATACCATGACACCAATCAGCAATACATCCTGTATACCATGACACCAATCAGCAATACATCCTGTATACCATGACACCAATCAGCAATACATCCTGTATACCATGACACCAATCAGCAATACATCCTGTATACCATGACACCAATCAGCAATACATCCTGTATACCATGACACCAATCAGCAATACATCCTGTATACCATGACACCAATCAGCAATACATCCTGTATACCATGACACCAATCAGCAATACATCCTGTATACCATGACACCAATCAGCAATACATCCTGTATACCATGATACCAATCAGCAATACATCCTGTATACCATGACACCAATCAGCAATACATCCTGTATACCATGACACCAATCAGCAATACATCCTGTATACCATGACACCAATCAGCAATACATCCTGTATACCATGACACCAATCAGCAATACATCCTGTATACCATGACACCAATCAGCAATACATCCTGTATACCACGGCCAAACAGACATAAATCTCACTCACAACTACACACACATTAATGAACACACACACACATTAATGAACACACACACACACACACACACGCAAACACACACACACACACACACACACACACACACACACACACACACACACACACACACACACACACACACACACACACACACACACACACACACACACACACACACACACACACACACACACACACACACACACACACACAGTCTTGTACAGCTAACCTTGTGAGGACACACAATTCAGTCCCATTCAAAATCCTATTTTCCCTAACCTTAACCCCTAACCCTAACCCATACTCTTCCCCAAAACCTAAACATAATCCTAACCTAAACCCTAACCTTAACCCTAAAACTAACCCTAACCTTAAACCTAACCCTAGTTCCTATCCCCAAAACTAACCCTAGCTCCTATCCCCAAAACTAACCCTAGTTCCTATCTCCAAAACTAACCCTAGTTCCTAACACTTAACGTAATTATAATCCTAAAACTAATTCTAGCCTTAACCCCCTTAACCCTAATACGCCCTAGAAAAAGCATTTGACCTCGTGGGGACTAACAAATTATCCTCTGGTGTCAATGTGTGTGCTCTAAATCTTTGCGCTTCCTGTTCTCCCCAGCTCCTTCATTGTGGTTCTGATATGGCTCTCATAGAACCAGAGTTATCTGAACTATCTGACACTACCGACACAGGGATTGGAACCACCTTTCATAGACACAGGGATGGAACCACCTTTCAGAGACACAGGGGACTGGAACTACCTTTCATACACACAGGGATGGAACCACCTTTCAGAGACACAGGGGACTGGAACTACCTTTCATAGACACAGGGATGGAACCACCTTTCAGAGACACAGGGGACTGGAACCACCTTTCATAGACACAGGGATGGAACCACCTTTCAGAGACACAGGGGACTGGAACTACCTTTCATACACACAGGGATGGAACCACCTTTCAGAGACACAGGGATGGAACCACCTTTCATAGACACAGGGATGGAACCACCTTTCATAGACACAGGGATGGAACCACCTTTCATAGACACAGGGATGGAACCACCTTTCATAGACACAGGGATGGAACCACCTTTCATAGACACAGGGACTGGAACCACCTTTCATAGACACAGGGGACTGGAACTACCTTTCATAGACACAGGGATGGAACCACCTTTCATAGACACAGGGATGGAACCACCTTTCATAGACACAGGGATGGAACCACCTTTCATAGACACAGGGATGGAACCACCTTTCATACACACAGGGATGGAACCACCTTTCATAGACACAGGGGACTGGAACTACCTTTCATAGACACAGGGATGGAACCACCTTTCATAGACACAGGGATGGAACCACCTTTCATAGACACAGGGATGGAACCACCTTTCATAGACACAGGGATGGAACCACCTTTCATAGACACAGGGATTGGAACCACCTTTCATAGACACAGGGGACTGGAACTACCTTTCATAGACACAGGGGACTGGAACCACCTTTCATAGACACAGGGATGGAACCACCTTTCATAGACACAGCGATGGAACCACCTTTCATAGACACAGGGATGGAACCACCTTTCATAGACACAGGGATTGGAACCACCTTTCATAGACACAGGGGACTGGAACTACCTTTCATAGACACAGGGATGGAACCACCTTTCATAGACACAGGGATGGAACCACCTTTCATAGACACAGGGATGGAACCACCTTTCATAGACACAGGGATGGAACCACCTTTCAGAGACACAGGGATGGAACCACCTTTCATAGACACAGGGATGGAACCACCTTTCATACACACAGGGGACTGGAACCACCTTTCATAGACACAGGGATGGAACCACCTTTCATAGACACAGGGATGGAACCACCTTTCATAGACACAGGGATGGAACCACCTTTCAGAGACACAGGGATGGAACCACCTTTCATAGACACAGGGATGGAACCACCTTTCATAGACACAGGGATGGAACCACCTTTCAGAGACACAGGGATGGAACCACCTTTCATAGACACAGGGATGGAACCACCTTTCATACACACAGGGGACTGGAACCACCTTTCATACACACAGGGGACTGGAACCACCTTTCATAGACACAGGGATGGAACCACCTTTCTTACACACAGGGGACTGGAACCACCTTTCATAGACACAGGGGACTGGAACCACCTTTCATAGACACAGGGATGGAACCACCTTTCATAGACACAGGGATGGAACCACCTTTCATACACACAGGGGACTGGAACCACCTTTCATACACACAGGGGACTGGAACCACCTTTCATAGACACAGGGACTGGAACCACCTTTCATAGACACAGGGATGGAACCACCTTTCATAGACACAGGGATGGAACCACCTTTCATACACACAGGGACTGGAACCACCTTTCATAGACACAGGGACTGGAACCACCTTTCATAGACACAGGGATGGAACCACCTTTCATAGACACAGGGATGGAACCACCTTTCATAGACACAGGGATGGAACCACCTTTCATAGACACAGGGATGGAACCACCTTACATAGACACAGGGATGGAACCACCTTTCATAGACACAGGGACTGGAACCACCTTTCATATACACAGGGGACTGGAACTACCTTTCATACACACAGGGACTGGAACCACCTTTCATAGACACAGGGATGGAACCACCTTTCATACACACAGGGATGGAACTACCTTTCATAGACACAGGGATGGAACCACCTTTCATACACACAGGGATGGAACTACCTTTCATAGACACAGGGGACTGGAACCACCTTTCAGAGACACAGGGGACTGGAACTACCTTTCATAGACAAAGGGATGGAACCACCTTTCATAGACACAGGGGACTGGAACCACCTTTCATAGACACAGGGGACTGGAACCACCTTTCATAGACACAGGGATGGAACCACCTTTCATAGACACAGGGATGGAACTACCTTTCATAGACACAGGGGACTGGAACCACCTTTCATAGACACAGGGATGGAACCACCTTTCATAGACACAGGGATGGAACTACCTTTCATAGACACAGGGGACTGGAACCACCTTTCATACACACAGAAGCACACAGGCCTATATCTGGATGATCTCTATAGTCCCAGTGGGTCTGATGATCTTAAAAAGGACAGCGCTCTGGTCTTACTCTTCTAGTAGATAGTAGTATGATCCAAGTCGTTTCCAATACCATCAGAAACAGGCCTGTTAATTCAAGTACTGACAAACAGTCTCTCTCCAGAGAAGACCAACTGAGAGACTTCTACTCCTCCTAATACTCTGACCAGATTCTTGTCAAGCCAATCCACATGATTAAATCCACTGGTAATAAATGAGCATCTAGTGACAGCACCACTGCAGTGGGTTTTGGGGGATGGAATCTTGCATCTCCCGGTGTGCCTACTCCGTTTGCACATCATTCCCTACATAGCGCACTATACTGACCAGAGCCCTATCCCCTACATAGTGCACTATACTGACCATAGCCCTATCCCCTACATAGTGCACTATACTGACCATAGCCCTATCCCTTACATAGTGCACTACATTGACCAGAGCCCTATCCCCTACATAATGCACTACATTGACCAGAGCCCTATCCCCTACATAGTGCACTATACTGAACAGAGCCCTATCCCCTACATAATGCACTATACTGACCAGAGCCCTACATTGACCAGAGCCCTATCCCCTACATAGTGCACTATACTGACCAGAGCCCTATCCCCTACATAGTGCACTACATTGACCAGAGCCCTATCCCCTACATAGTACACCATACTGACCAGAGCCCTATCCCCTACATAGTGCACTACATTGACCAGAGCCCTATCCCCTACATAGTGCACTATACTGACCAGAGCCCTATCCCCTACATAGTGCACTATACTGACCAGAGCCCTATCCCCTGCATAGTGCACTATACTGACCAGAGCCCTATCCCCTACATAGTGCACTACATTGACCAGAGCCCTATCCCCTACATAGTGCACTATACTGACCAGAGCCCTATCCCCTACATAGTGCACTACATTGACCAGAGCCCTATCCCCTACATAGTGCACTATACTGACCAGAGCCCTATCCCCTACATAGTGCACTACCCGGCTCATGGGAGTAGAGTGAATAGGACACCATTTGAGACAAAGCCTCTCTCTGTGCCCTCGTCTCCCCACCCCATCCAGTGGATAATTGACTCAATATGTGTCTGCTGCATAAACATTAATCACGGCCAGATGTGATTCAGCCAGGATTCGAACCAGGGACTGTAGTGACGCCGCTGCGCCACCGCTGAGCGTATGTAAGTCTCACCACTAACAGTGGACTGAGCTGCCCTGCTTGTCATTGGATTGTTACGGTATGATATCCATTTCAGAGTTTCACCTGTAGATTCTTGAAGTCCATGTGAAGTACGTTTTCAATTAGGGTTGTTAAGGTTCATCTGAGGTGAATATCGACTTGTGGGAATGTTGTCAAATATAAGGTTGTGTACATTTTGTGTGGATGTTGTCTAAGGTTGTGGGAATGATGTTTAAAGTTGTTGAAATGTTGTTAAAAAAAAAGTTGTCTGAAGGCTGTGTGAATGTTGTCTAAGGTTGAACAAATGTTTTCTGAATGTTGTCAAAAGGTTGTGTGAATGTTGTCTAAGGTTGAATGAATGTTTTCTGACTTACTCTGACATAATGAACCAAAGCAGAGAGTGCCTGCTTCCTTCAGCTTCCTGTGAAGGCTACAGCACCACACTTCCCAACAATAACTACAGAGTCACTCAACAGACCACAACTCCCTTACACAGATTTCCTGGACCATGGCAGTATGCTGTGTGAGTCGGTATGTTGGCTGAGGAGTGATTTGCTGGTGGACAATAAAAAAAGGACTTTAAACAGGATAATTTGCCTTGTTTTTCACACAATATTACTCACTTTTCACAAATGTAGTAGTGCATTGGCCTACTTGACATCTACAAAGACCAAGAGAAGCATACACCACCCTACAGTACTCCCTATAGATCAGTGTGAAAACCATACAGTAGTCCCTATAGATCAGTGTGAAAACCCTACAGTAGTCCCTATAGATCAGTGTGAAACCCCTACAGTAGTCCCTATAGATCAGTGTGAAAACCCTACAGTAGTCCCTATAGATCAGTGTGAAAACCCTACAGTAGTCCCTATAGATCAGTGTGAAAACCCTACAGTACTCCCTATAGATCAGTGTGAAAACCCTACAGTAGTCCCTATAGATCAGTGTGAAAACCCTACAGTACTCCCTATAGATCAGTGTGAAAACCCTACAGTACTCCCTATAGATCAGTGTGAAAACCATACAGTAGTCCCTATAGATCAGTGTGAAAACCATACAGTAGTCCCTATAGATCAGTGTGAAAACCTTACAGTAGTCCCTATAGATCAGTGTGAAACCCCTACAGTAGTCCCTATAGATCAGTGTGAAAACCCTACAGTAGTCCCTATAGATCAGTGTGAAAACCCTACAGTAGTCCCTATAGATCAGTGTGAAAACCCCACAGTAGTCCCTACAGATCAGTGTGAAACCCCTACAGTAGTCCCTATAGATCAGTGTGAAAACCCTACAGTAGTCCCTATAGATCAGTGTGAAAACCCTACAGTAGTCCCTATAGATCAGTGTGAAAACCCTACAGTAGTCCCTATAGATCAGTGTGAAACCCCCACAGTAGTCCCTATAGATCAGTGTGAAAACCCTACAGTAGTCCCTATAGATCAGTGTGAAAACCCTACAGTAGTCCCTATAGATCAGTGTGAAAACCCTACAGTAGTCCCTATAGATCAGTGTGAAACCCCCACAGTAGTCCCTATAGATCAGTGTGCAACCCCTACAGTAGTACCTATAGATCAGAGTGAAACCCCCACAGTAGTCCCTATAGATCAGTGTGCAACCCCTACAGTAGTCCCTATAGATCAGTGTGAAAACCCTACAGTAGTCCCTATAGATCAGTGTGAAACCCTTACAGTAGTCCCTATAGATCAGTGTGAAAACCCTACAGTACTCCCTATAGATCAGTGTGAAAACCCTACAGTACTCCCTATAGATCAGTTGGAAAACCCTACAGTACTCCCTATAGATCAGTTGGAATACCTTACAGTACTCCCTATAGATCAGTGTGAAAACTCTACAGTAGTCCCTATAGATCAATGTGAAAACCCTACAGTAGTCCCTATAGATCAGTTGGAATATCTTACAGTACTCCCTATAGATCAGTGTGAAAACTCTACATTACTCCCTATAGATCAGTGTGAAAACCCTACAGTAGTCCCTATAGATCAGTGTGAAAACTCTACATTACTCCCTATAGATCAGTAGACTCAGATCAGTGAAAACCCTACAGTAGTCCCTATAGATCAGTGTGAAAACCCTCTACTCCCTAGTACTCCTTACAGTATCCCTAGATCAGTGTGAAAACCCTACAGTAGTCCCTATAGATCAGTGTGAAAACCCTACAGTAGTCCCTATAGATCAGTGTGAAAACCCTACAGTAGTCCCTATAGATCAGTGTGAAAACCCTACAGTAGTCCCTATAGATCAGTGTGAAAACCCTACAGTAGTCCCTATAGATCAGTGTGAAAACCCTACAGTAGTCCCTATAGATCAGTTGGAAAACCCTACAGTAGTCCCAATAGATCAGTGTGAAAACCCTACAGTAGTCCCTATAGATCAGTGTGAAAACCCTACAGTAGTCCCTATAGATTAGTGTGAAAACCCTACAGTAGTCCCTATAGATCAGTGTGAAAACTCTACAGTAGTCCCTATAGATCAGTGTGAAAACCCTACAGTACTCCCTATAGATCAGTGTGAAACCCTTACAGTAGTCCCTATAGATCAGTGTGAAAACCCTACAGTAGTCCCTATAGATCAGTGTGAAAACCCTACAGTAGTCCCTATAGATCAGTGTGAAAACCCTACAGTAGTCCCTATAGATCAGTGTGAAAACCCTACAGTAGTCCCTATAGATCAGTGTGAAAACCCTACAGTAGTCCCTATAGATCAGTGTGAAAACCCTACAGTAGTCCCTATAGATCAGTGTGAAAACCCTACAGTAGTCCCTATAGATCAATGTGAAAACCCTACAGTAGTCCCTATAGATCAGTGTGAAAACCCTACAGTAGTCCCTATAGATCAGTGTGAAAACCCTACAGTACTCCCTATAGATCAGTGTGAAAACCCTACAGTAGTCCCTATAGATCAGTGTGAAAACCGTACAATATCTCAGAATACTCTTTAATCATTTCACATTCTTGAGAGGAACAAAAAAACAACACAAATTGTGCTCAATCTGTTTGCTACCAGTAGAATCTGCAAAATGTCAGTTTCTCTCCAGAAGTATTTTCTGATGAAAGTGAAAGAGCCTAATATGCCTAACTGAAGTCGTCTGTCACAGTGGCTGAACAGATTACGACTAAACAGTGGCATTATTTTGGGGTTTGGCAGGCCTGGCAGTCACCATTGCATTTAGTCTGAGTAGCAGTAGTAGCTAGACAAGCATGTAACCTCTGGGTTAAAGACTTAGAGATGTTAGAGAAGTCATTGTACAATGCAGTCCTATTTTAAAAGAACTACGATGTTCAATGTTTAATGAACCCTTTTTAAGGCCTGTATAGATTCTTAACAAGTGAATCCATACTACTAGTTAGGCCCATGTAAAATGCTTATAACTGGTCCTTACACTGTACCTCTGTCTTCTCTATAAACTCTGTTGTAGGCTACAATTGTCTGTCTTCTCTAAACTCTGTTGTAGGCTTCAATTGTCTGTCTTCTCTAAACTCTGTTGTAGGCTACAATTGTCTGTCTTCTCTAAACTCTGTTGTAGGCTTCAATTGTCTGTCTTCTCTAAACTCTGTTGTAGACTACAATTGTCTGTCTTCTCTAAACTCTGTTGTAGGCTTCAATTGTCTGTCTTCTCTAAACTCTGTTGTAGGCTACAATTGTCTGTCTTCTCTAAACTCTGTTGTAGGCTACAATTGTCTGTCTTCTCTAAACTCTGTTGTAGGCTACAATTGTCTGTCTTCTCTAAACTAAAGCATGGGTGACCTGAGATCAGTCTGTTGCAGAGAGAGGGAGAGCATTATAAAGTATTTTAGGAGTCGTGAGGCGATAAGGTTTCTCCATATAACCAGGTTAGAATCGATGGGTCTGAGAGGAGATGTGTATCAGGCAGCAGGAAGGGATGCTCAACGAGCAATCTGGCCTTTTATTACACTTTATATAAACCAAGACAGAGAAAGACCAGGGGTTGTATCCCACAATGACACCCTATTCCCTATTATTTAGTGCACTACTTTTGACCAGGACCCAGAAAGATTACACTATGCAGGGAATAGGGTACAATTTAGGACATCAAACAAGATGGACACCCTGGAGAAATAAATATCAAAGCTCCGGGTTTGGTTCAGAACAAGTAGTCCTACATCAGAATGTGTTTTCCAAGAGAAACATTAGTCACAATGTTCTCTGAGAAAATGTGGGGATTTGAGATTAGCTTCCTGGGGGGTGAAGACAGTCACAGACCAGGAAATGCCTAGTGGTACTGGTGAGTAATAACTAGGCTATAGCCCTTGACCCTGATACTGACATTCATGACAATATGACAGTAGTCATCCCTTATTTGGACTGACTGATTTATAAAGAGACAGATTTGGATTGAAACTTTATTTCTACCAAGTTATTTCTGACAACCAGGTCCACTCACGTAGTATCCTACTGCAGGGGTTACCAACATAAACCACCCTAAAATAATGTCACCTGTCAACACACACGTAGCCTTATACTACGGGACAATCTAAAATAGCGTCTAGATACGACACCAGGCTCGAGCACGATCATGTCTGCTTCTGGTGGATTTGATTGGCTAAATCCCCCTAACCAGAGTGTGATTTGCGTAATAGTTCCAGAACTGCAACACTACCTGTTGATAAGAGTAGCTATCATAGACCAAGAACACGTAGAGTCATTCAAATACTGCCATCTTATTAATTCATTATCTGTGGGTGTTGTTAACAAATCTAGAATGCAACTATACTCACTGAAGACCCAGCCCAGAAAGGGCATGAGTTTCGGATGGGTGGAGAGCTACTGAGGGAGAGAGCTCCGAAGGAGAGCGCGACCATGGAGCAGCCGAGAACCAGCTGCAGCAATCCGAGGGAGAGCAGCGGGCGGCCGGGGAGCAGCGCTGGGAGCAGCCTCGACTGAGAACCAGGCATGCGAGAGGCAGATATGCAGCGAGGCGGCCGGATCCTGAACGTCGGGTCTGCCAACTGAGAGGCCAGCGGAACCCTGGATACAGAGCAACACGATCCGGGGAGAACTACCGGGAGAGACATTGGAGACGCGCAAGCGGAGAAAGGACAGCAAACTACCGAACGTGGATCGAACGTCAACTCCAAGCGAGGAGGCGGTTGATCATTTTAGTTTTGATCCCAGATTAAAGCGGAGATCTGTCAGTTGAGTTCGTGGATCTTAGCGTCATTACGCATGGTCATATCGAGGTGGCTGAGTTTTAAGTTTTAAAATAACTGCTCTCTGTGACCAGAGCTAGGATTGCGTTTCACATATTTTGGCAGAGGCACAAGAAGGGCGGTGGAGGAGAGGCGGGGGTGCGTGGGAATAGGCCACACATCCCCGACCCGACTGTTATGACCAAGTGTTGAGGGCGGAGAGGGGATATTATGCTGTCAAATGAATCAATGATTTCATTCTTACTTCTGCAGGTAGATTTTATTTTGAGTCAACACCTTCCTCATTATTTGTACAGAAAATTAATTGATAAAGGAGATTCATTAGGCTACGTCTTATTAATTGTATTTTGATGACGATTTAACTGAATAAAACGTAAATTCATAAAAACGAGATTATCTCTCCAGATGATTGCTTTGATGTCGATGTTGTGCTTTCATACAAGAGGTTAACTAAACCACTGTGACCAACTGTGACCAATAACATCTGCTAACCGTGTGTATGTGACCAATAACATCTGCTAACCATGTGTATGTGACCAATAACATCTGCTAACCATGTGTATGTGACCAATAACATCAGCTAACCATGTGTATGTGACCAATAACATCTGCTAACCATGTGTCTGTGACCAATAACATCTGCTAACCATGTGTATGTGACCAATAACATCTGCTAACCATGTGTATGTGACCAATAACATCAGCTAACCATGTGTATGTGACCAATAACATCTGCTAACCATGTGTCTGTGACCAATAACATCAGCTAACCATGTGTATGTGACCAATAACATCTGCTAACCATGTGTATGTGACCAATAACATCTGCTAACCATGTGTATGTGACCAATAACATCTGCTAACCGTGTGTATGTGACCAATAACATCTGCTAACCATGTGTATGTGACCAATAACATCTGCTAACCGTGTGTATGTGACCAATAACATCTGCTAACCATGTGTATGTGACCAATAACATCTGCTAACCATGTGTGTGTGACCAATAACATCTGCTAACCATGTGTATGTGACCAATAACATCTGCTAACCGTGTGTATGTGACCAATAACATCTGCTAACCGTGTGTATGTGATCAATAACATCTGCTAACCGTGTGTATGTGACCAATAACATCTGCTAACCGTGTGTATGTGACCAATAACATCTGCTAACCGTGTGTATGTGACCAATAACATCTGCTAACCGTGTGTATGTGACCAATAACATTTGATTTGCTCTAATCTCATACTCCCCTACCTTTACAGAGCAACATTTGTTGAGATGATTGTCTGTAATATGTGTAACCTTTTTACACACACAACACTAATGTTAACAGAAGCAGATGTTCTGGTGAAAGAACGTATTAAAATTAGGATACTTGTATTGGTCAATTGGTCCAACACAAGGTCCATCTGAAATTTTACTTCTGCTTTAAACCCAGACCCTGTGAAAGACATACATACATATACACACACACACACACACACACACACACACACACACACACACACACACACACACACACATACTGTACATACAGTTGAAGTCAGAAGTTTTCATACACTTAGGTTGGAGTCATTAAAACTTGTTTTTCAACCACTCCACAAATGTCTTGTTAACAAACTATAATTTTGGCAAGTCGGTTAGGACATCTACTTTGTGCATGACATAAGTCATTTTCCCAGCAATTGTTTACTGACAGATTATTTCACTTATAATTCACTGTATCACAATTCCAGTGGGTCAGAAGTTTACATACACTAAGTTGACTGTGCCTTTAAACAGCTTGGAAAATTCCATAAAACGATGTCATGGCTTTAGAAGATTCTGATAGGCTAATTGACATCATTTGAGTCAATTGGAGGTGTACCTATGGATGTATTTCAAGGCCTACTTTCAAACTCTTTGCTTGACATCATGGTAAAATCAAAAGAAATCATCCAAGACCTCAGAAAAGAAATTGGAGACCTCCACAAGTCTGGTTCATCCTTGAAAGCAACTTCCAAACGCCTGATGGTACCACACTCATCTGTACAAACAATAGTACTCAAGTATAAACACCATGGGACCCCACAGCCGTCATACTGCTCAGGAAGGAGACGCGTTCTGTCTCCTAGAGATTAACGTACTTTGGTACGAAAAGTGCAAATCAATCCCAGAACAGCAAAGAACTTGTGAAGATGCTGGAGGAAACCGGTACAAAAGTATCTATATCCACAGTAAAAACGAGTCCTATATCAACATAACCTGAAAGGCTGCTCAGCAAGGAAGAAGCCACTGCTCCAAAACCGCAATAAGAAAGTCAGACTATGGTTTGTAACTGCACATGTGGACAAAGATCATACTTTTTGGAGAAATGTCCTCTGGTCTGATGAAGCAAAAAAATAACTGTTTGGCCATAATGACCATTGTTATGTTTGGAGGAAAAAGGGGAGGCTTGCAAGCCGAAGAACACCATCCCAACCGTGAAGCACGGGGGTGGCACTTCACAAAATAGATAGCATCATGAGGACGGACAATTACATGGATATATTGCAGCAACATCTCAAGACATCAGTCAGGAAGTTAAAGCTTGGTCGAAAATGGGTCTTCCAACTGGACAATGACCCCAAGCATACTTCCAATGTTGTGGCAAAATGGCTTAAGGACAACAAAGTCAAGGTATTGGATTGGCCATCACAAAGCCCTGACCTCAATCCTATAGAACATTTGGGGGCAGAACTAAAAAAGCATGTGTGAGCAAGGAGGCCTACAAACCTGACTCAGTTACACCAGCTCTGTCAGGAGGAATGGGCCAAAATTCACCCAATGTATTGTCGGAAGCTTGTGGAAGTCTACCCAAAGCGTTTGACCCAAGTTGAACATTTTAAAGGCAATGCTGCCAAATACTAATTGAGTGTATGTAAACTTCTGACCCACTGGGAAGGTGATGAAAGAAATTAAAGCTGAAATAAATCATTCTCTCTACTATTATTCTGACATTTCACAGTCTTAAAATAAAGTGGTCATCCTAACTGACCTAAAACAGGGAATTATTACTCGGATTAAATGTCAGGAATTATGACAAACTGAGTATAAATGTATTTGGCTAAAGTGTATGTAAACTTCCGACTTCAACTGTACATACACCATATAAAAGTATATAGTCACCCCTTCAAATGAGTGGATTCGGCTATTTCAGCAACACAAGTTGCTGACAGGTATATAAAATCACACAGCAATTTCCATAGACATACAGTACATTTGCGGTAAAATGGCTTTACTGAAGAGCTGTGACTTTCAACGTGGCACCGTCATAGGATGCCACCTTTCCAACAATTCAGTTCTTTAAATTTCTGCCCTGCTGGAGATGCCCTGGTCAACTGTAAGTGCTGTTATTGTGAAGTGGAAACGTCTAGGAGCAACAACAGCTCAGCCTCGAAGTGGTAGGCCACACAAGTTCACAGAATGAGACCGCCGAGTGCTGAAGCCCGTAGCGCGTAAAAATAATCTGTCCTCGGTTGCAACCCTCACTACCGAGTTCCAAACTGTCTCTGAAAGCAACGTCAGCACAGGAACTGTTAGTCTGGAGCTTCATGAAATGGGTTTCCATGGCAGAGCAGCCGCACACAAGCCTAAGATCACCATGCGCAATGCCAAGTGTCGGCTGGAGTGGTGTAAAGCGCACCGCCATTGGACTCTGGAACAGTAGAAATGCGTTCTATGGAGCGATGAATCACGCTTCACCATCTGGCAGTCCGACAGACCAATCTGGGTTTAGCGGATGCCAAGAGAACGCTACCTGCCCAAAATGCATAGTGGCAACTGTAAAGTTTGGTGGAGAAGGAATAATGGTCTGGGGCTGTTTTTCATGGTTCGGGAAATTGTTACGCTACAGCATACAATGACATTCTAGATGATTCTGTGCTTCAAAGTTCGTGGCAACAGTTGAAACAGGGAAGGCCCTGTTTCAGCATGACAACGCCCCGTGCACAAAGTGAGGTCCATACAGAAATTATTTGTCGAGATTGGTGTGGAAGAACTTGATTGGCCTGCACAGAGTCCTGACCTCAACCCTATCAAACACCTTTGGGGTGAATTGGAACGCAGACTGCGAGCCAGGCCTAATTGCCCAACATCAGTGCCCAACCTCACTAATGCTCTTGTGGCTGAATGGAAGCAAGTCCCCGCAGCAATGTTCCAACATCTAGTGGAAATCCTTCCAGAGAAGAGAGGAGGCTCCTGTGGCAGCAGAGGGGGGACCAACTCCATATAAATACACACAATTTTGGTATGAGATGTTCGACAAGCAGGTGTCTACATACTTTTGGTCATGTAGTGTACATACACACATACAGGACCAGGCAGAAGTTTGGACACACCTACTCAATCAATAGTTTTTCTTTATTTGTACTATTTTATACATTGTAGAATAAAAGTGAAAACAGCAAAACTATGAAATAATACATATCTAAATATATTTATATTTGAGATATGTCAGAGTAGCCACCCTTTGCCTTGATGAGAGCTATGCATATTCTTGGCATTCTCTCAACCAGCTTCATGAGGTAGTCATCTGGAATGCATTTCAATTAACCGGTGTGCCTTGTAAAAGTGAATTTGTGGAATTTATTTCCTTCTTAATGCGTTTGAGCCAATCAGTTGTGTTGTGACAAGGTAGGGTTGGTATACAGAAGATAGCCCTATTTGGTAAAAGACCAAGTCCATATTATGGCAAGAACAGCTCAAATAAGCAAAGAGAAACTACAGTCCAATATTAATTTAATTAAGAAGACTCTGGCCTTCTAGGCAGAGTTCCTCTGTCCAGTGTCTGTGTTATTTTTACCCCTCTTAATCTTTTATTTTTATTGGCCAGTCTGAGATATGGCCTTTTCTTTGCAACTCAGCCTAGAAGACCAGCATCCCGGAGTCACCGCTTGACTGTTGACATTGAGACTGGTGTATAGCGGGTACTATTTAATGAAGCTGGCAGTTGAGGACTTGAGGCATCTGTTTCTCAAACTAGACACTCTAATGTACTTGTCCGCTTGCTCAGTTGTGCACCGGGGCCTCCCACTCCTCTTTCTATTCTGGTTAGGGCCAGTTTGTGCTGTTCTGTGAAGGGAGCAGTACACAGCGTTGTACAAGATCTTCAGTTTCTCGGTAATTTCTTGCATGGAATAGCCTTCATTTCTCAGAACAAGAATAGACTGACGAGTTTCAGAAGAAAGGTCTTTGTTTCTGACCATTTTGAGCTTGTAATCGAACCCACAAATGCTGTTGCTCCAGATACTCAACTAGTCTAAAGAAGGCCAGTGTTATAACAGTTTTAAGCTGTGCTAACATAATTGCAAAAGGGTTTTCTAATGATTAATTAGCGTTTTAAAGTGATACATTTGGATTGACTTACACAATGTGCCATTGGAACACAGGAGTGATGGTTGCTGAAAACACACCTGTGTAGATATTCCACAAAAAAATCTGCTACTTCCAGGTACAATAGTCATTTACAACATTAACAATGTCTACACTATATTTATGAGAAATGTATGTTATTTTAATGTACAAAAAATGTGCTTTTCTTTCAAAAACAAGGACATTTCTATGAGGTCATTTCTATGAGGTAGTGTATATACTGTATATGTATATTATATACACACACTGAAAGTACACAGAGTATACTAAACATTAGGAACACCTTTCTAATATTGAGTTGACACTTTTGTGTGACAAAACATCCTCAATTTGTTGGGGAATGGACTCTACAAGATGACGAAAGCGTTCCACAGGAATGCTGGCCCATGTTGACTCCAATACTTCCCACTGTTGTGGTCAAGTTGGCTGGATGTCCTTTGGGTGGTGGGCTATTCTTGATACACACAGGAAACTGTTGAGCGTGAAAAACCCAGCTGTGTTGCAGTTCTTGACACACTCAAACCGGTGTGCCTGGCACCTACCCGTTCAAAGACACTTAAATATTTTGTCTTGCCCATTCACCCTCTGAATGGAACACATACACAATCCATGTCACAACTTGAGTCATAATTGTCTCAAGGCTTAAAAATCCTTCTTTAACCCGTCTCCTCCCCTTCATCTACACTGATTGAAGTGGATTTAACAAGTGACATCAATAAGGAATCATAGCTTTCACCCGGATTCACCTGGTCAGTCTATGTCGAGCAGGTGTTCCTAAAGTTTTGTACTGTACATACAGTGCCTTCAGAAAGTATTCATACCCCTTGACTTATTCCACATTTTGTTGTGTTACAGCCTGAATTCAAAATGGATTAAATATATTTTTTAAATCTCACCCATCTACACACAATACCCCATAATGACAAAGTGAAAACATATATTTTTTTTAAGCAAATTTATTGAAAATGAAATACAGAAATACTTACACCTCTGAGTCAATACTTTGTAGAATCACCTTTGGCACTGAATACAGCATTGAGTCTGTCTGGGTAAGTTTCTAAGACCTAGATTGTGAAACACATGCCTTTTTATGTATTTATTATTCTTCAAGCTTTGTCAAATTGGTTGTTGATCATTGCGAGACAACCATTTTCAGACCTTGCCAAAGATTTAAGCAGATTTAAGTCAAAACTGAAACTCGGCCACTCAGGAGCATTCACTGTCTTCTTGGTAATCAACTGTGCATACCTCCATTCCATTTCTTTTTTATGCTGAAAAACTCCCCAGTCCTTAACAATTACAAGCATACCCATAACATACAGCCACCACTATGCTTGAAAATATGGAGAGTGATTGTAACGGCGGATTTCTGTGGACGAAGGAGAGGACCAAAGCGCAGCGTGGTTAGTGTTCATCATGTTTAATCAAGACGATAAACGTGAACACTACAAAATACAAAACAACAAATGTGAAAAAAACGAAACAGTTCTGTCTGGTGCATAGACATAAAGACAGAATACAACCACCCACAAAACCCAACACAAAACAGGCTACCTAAATATGGTTCCCAATCAGAGACAATGACTAACACCTGCCTCTGACACAACATAGAATGCTCCGGACGCATAACCTGAACCTATAGGGGAGGGTCTGGGTGGGCATCTGTCCACGGTGGCGGCTCTGGCGCAGGATGTGGACCCCACTCCACCATAGTCTTTGTCCGCTTTAGTGTCCTCCTAGGAACGGCGACCCTCGCCACCGACCTTGGACTGGCAACCCTACTAAAGGGCCCCACTGGACTGAGGGGCAGCTCGGGACTGAGGGGCAGCTCAGGACAGGGGTAGCTCAGGACTGAAGGGTAGCTCAGGACTGGCTGACGGCTCTGGCAGTTCCTGGCTGGCTGGCGGCTCTGGCAGCTCCTGGCTGGCTGGCGGCTCTGGCAGCTCCTGGCTGACTGACGGCTCTGGCAGGTCCTGGCTGACTGAAGGCTCTGGCAGGTCCTGGCTGACTGACGGCTCTGGCAGCTCCTGGCTGACTGACGGCTCTGGCAGCTCCTGGCTGACTGATGGCTCAGCACGCGCGAACCGGGCTAAGCACGCGTACTGGGGACACCGTGTGTTCCACCGCATAACACGGAGGCCTGGTGCGTGAGGCTGGCACAGTCTTCACCAGACGACTAGCACGCACCTTAGGACGAGTAGGGAGAGGTGACCCAGGTGCCATCAAATCCCCGACACGCTCCGTCGGGCGGATGTCGTGCCTCATGCACCAACACAGCACCTCCCTCATAACTCTCTCCTCCAATTTCCCCATTGACTCCTTCACTGTCTCTGCTTCGCTCACCTCCAACACCGCCCTGACCGGCTCTGGTTCCTTACGGTAAACAGGGGGAATTGGCTCAGGTCTGACTCCTGACTCTGCCACACTCTCCCTGTGCGCCCCCCCAATACATTTTTGGGGCTGCCTCTTGGGCTTCCAGCCGCGCTGCCGTGCCAGCTCCTCGTAATGTCGCCTCTCTGCTTTCGCTGCCTCCAGCTCTGCTTTGGGACGGCGATATTCCTCTATTCTGGCCGCTGCTGCTGCTGCTGCCCGTTACCATGCCGCTTGGTCCTTGGTTGGTGGGTGTTTCTGTAAGGGTTTTCCTCCTCTTCGTTTGAGGAGGAGAAGCGAGAAGGATCGGAGGACCATACTAGGCCGAAACATAGAAATCCCAAAATCATAGAAAAGCAAACATAGACTGCCCACCCCAACTCACGCCCTGACCATACTAAATAATGACAAAACAAAGGAAATAAAGGTCAGAACGTGACAGTGATACACAATAATGTGTTGTATTGGATTTTTGCAGTATTACATGTTTTGGAATATGTTTATTTTGACCAGTCTTCCTTCTTTTCACTCAGTGAATTAGGTTAGCATTATGGAGTAACTACAATATTGTTGATCCATCCTCAGTTTTCTCCTATCACAGCCATTCAACTCTAACTGTTACCATTGGCCTCATGGTGAAATCCCTAAGCGGTTTTCTTCCTCTCTGGCAACTGAGTTAAGAAGGACGCCTGTATATTTGTCAGGACTGGGTGTAGTGATAAACAATCTAAAGTGTAATTAATAACTTCACCAGGCTCAAAGGGATATTCAATGTCTGCCTTTTTCATTTGTACACATCTACCAACAGGTGTCCTTCTTTGCAAGGTATTGGAAAACCTCACTGGTCTTTGCGGTTTCAATTTTTTCAGTTGAAATTCACTGCTCGACTGAGGAACCTTACAGATAATTGTATGTGTGGGGTACAGAGATGAGGTAGTCATTAAAACATCATTTTAAACTCTATTATTGCCATGCAACTTATTATCTGACTTGTTAAGCAAATATCTCCTCCTAAACTTATTTAGGCTTGCCATAAGAAAGGGGTTGAATACTTACAGACTCAAGACATTTCAGCTTCTATTCTTTAATTAATTTGTAAAAATAATTACATTGACATTAAGGGGTATTGTGTGTAGGTCGGTGACAATAAAATCTCTATTTAATCAATTTCAAATTCAGGCTGTAACACAACAACATCTGGAAAAAAATAAAAAAATGTCAATGCATATATATATATATTTCTAAACGGTGTGGCTCGAGCCCTGAATGCTGATTGGCTGACATCCGTGGTATATCAGACCATATACGACGGGTTTGACAAAACATTTCTTGTTCCTGCTCTAATTTCATTGGTAACCAGTTTATAATAGCAATAAGGTGCCTCGGGGGTTTGTGGTATATGACCAATATACCATGGCTAAGGGCTGTGTCCAGGCACAGTGTCTTGCCTAAGAACAGCCCATAGCCATGGTATATTGGCCCTATACCACACCTCCTATATATATAACAATGCTACATTGTGTCTGTGATAAGAAACACGAACAGAAGGAGTTGTAAACAGAAGGTGTTCCAAACAGAAGGTGTTCCAAACAGAAGGAGTTCCAAACAGAAGGTGTTCCAAACAGAAGGAGTTCCAAACAGAAGGTGTTCCAAAAAGAAGGAGTTCCAAACACAAGGTGTTCCAAACAGAAGGAGTTCCAAACAGAAGGTGTTCCAAACAGAATGAGTTCCAAACAGAAGGTGTTCCAAACAGAAGGAGTTCCAAACAGAAGGTGTTCCAAACAGAAGCAGTTCCAAACAGAAGGTGTTCCAAAAAGAAGGAGTTCCAAACAGAAGGTGTTCCAAAAAGAAGGAGTTCCAAACAGAAGGTGTTCCAAACAGAAGGAGTTCCAAACAGAAGGTGTTCCAAAAAGAAGGAGTTCCAAACAGAAGGAGTTCCAAACAGAAGGAGTTCCAAACAGAAGGTGTTCCAAACAGAAGGTGTTCCAAACAGAAGCAGTTCCAAACAGAAGGTGTTCCAAAAAGAAGGAGTTCCAAACAGAAGGTGTTCCAAAAAGGAGTTCCAAACAGAAGGTGTTCCAAACAGAAGGAGTTCCAAACAGAAGGTGTTCCAAAAAGAAGGAGTTCCAAACAGAAGGTGTTCCAAACAGAAGGTGTTCCAAAAAGAAGGAGTTCCAAACAGAAGGTGTTCCAAACAGAAGGAGTTCCAAACAGAAGGTGTTCCAAACAGAAGGTGTTCCAAAAAGAAGGAGTTCCAAACAGAAGGAGTTCCAAACAGAAGGAGTTCCAAACAGAAGGTGTTCCAAACAGAAGGTGTTCCAAACAGAAGGTGTTCCAAACAGAATGAGTTCCAAACAGAAGGTGTTCCAAACAGAAGGAGTTCCAAACAGAAGGTGTTCCAAACAGAAGCAGTTCCAAACAGAAGGTGTTCCAAACAGAAGGAGTTCCAAACAGAAGGAGTTCCAAACAGAAGGAGTTCCAAACAGAAGGTGTTCCAAACAGAAGGAGTTCCAAACAGAAGGTGTTCCAAACAGAAGGTGTTCCAAACAGAATGAGTTCCAAACAGAAGGAGTTCCAAACAGAAGGTGTTCCAAACAGAAGGAGTTCCAAACAGAAGGAGAAATCTCCACAGACCTTCAGAGACAAATGGTTTTCCACTTATGTATTTCAGGATATTCTGATGAGAAAACCTTCCCTTTAAAAAAAAATATTGACAAAGAGGTTGTAAGTCCTTGCTCTCAACAGCCAGAATGCAGATCAGATTTGGCATAATGTAATTGAAAAACAAGCCTTGATGGCTGTTTTTACCAAATTACATAATTAGCTTCCAGTGTTACCAACTAAAACTCTTCAAGCTCATGAACAGTCCAGTAGGCTAAACACGATCTGGACTGCTGTGTTGTGCCATCTCTCCCTCTCTCTGCATCAACACTGGCACAGACAATACATTTTTCCAGGGAATTCAAAGGTCATCACAGTAGCTACATTGTACAGCTACGTCAAGTTTTAAATTCCCAGAGGAATTTGATGTGATTTAACCTTTATTTAACTAGCTGATTGGCTATGAAAATCTAACTGACATATACTCCTGAGGTGCTGACCTGTTGCACCCTCTACAACCACTGTGATTATTATTTGACCCTGCTGGTCATTTATGAACATTTGAACATCTTGGCCATGTTCTGTTATAATCTCCACCAGGCACAGCAGGAAGAGGACTGGCCACCCCTCATAGCCTGGTTCCTCTCTAGGTTTCTTCCTAGGTTTTGGCCTTTCTATGGAGTTTTTCCTAGCCACCGTGCTTCTACACCTGCATTGCTTGCTGTTTGGGGTTTTAGGCTGGGTTTCTGTACAGCACTTTGTGACATCAACTGATGTGAGAAGTGCTTTATAAATACATTTGATGAATTGATTGATTTGATTGATAAGAACAAGTTCTTCTTTACAATGATTATTGAAGTCGAGGGATGGTTGATGGTAATATTTCATATTTCATGGCCTCTCCTGAAGAAACACCAGTTTCCCTGATGGTTCAGTTGTCACTGCAGTATCAGATAGGGCACCTAGGTCTGTTAATAGCGTCTCAGACAGTGCAGCGTCAATAGAACAGTTTCCATGTGTTTGACTCCGTTCCATTTATTCCATTCCAGACATTACAATGAACCCGTCCTCCTATAACTCCTCCCACCACCCTGCACTGTCTGAGATGCTACAACTAAAGGAAAGGGGGATACCTAGTCAGTTGTACAACAGAAAGGGAAAGGGGGTACCTAGTCAGTTGTACAACAGAAAGGGAAAGGGGGATACCTAGTCAGTTGTACAACAGAAAGGGGGATACCTAGTCAGTTGTACAACAGAAAGGAAAGGGGGGTACCTAGTCAGTTATACAACAGAAAGGGGGATACCTAGTCAGTTATACAACAGAAAGGGGGATACCTAGTCAGTTATACAACAGAAAGGGGATACCTAGTCAGTTATACAACAGAAAGGGGGATACCTAGTCAGTTGTACAACAGAAAGGAAAGGGGATACCTAGTCATTTGTACAACAGAAAGGGGATACCTAGTCAGTTGTACAACAGAAAGGAAAGGGGGATACCTAGTCAGTTATACAACAGAAAGGAAAGGGGGGGGTAGTCAGTTATACAACAGAAAGGGAAAGGGGGTACCTAGTCAGTTGTACAACAGAAAGGAAAGGGGGATACCTAGTCATTTGTACAACAGAAAGGGGGATACCTAGTCAGTTGTACAACAGAAAGGAAAGGGGGATACCTAGTCAGTTATACAACAGAAAGGGAAAGGGGGTACCTAGTCAGTTATACAACAGAAAGGGAAAGGGGGTACCTAGTCAGTTGTACAACAGAAAGGGAAAGGGGGTACCTAGTCAGTTGTACAACAGAAAGGGGGATACCTAGTCAGTTATACAACAGAAAGGAAAGGGGGGTACCTAGTCAGTTGTACAACAGAAAGGGGGATACCTAGTCAGTTGTACAACAGAAAGGAAAGGGGATACCTAGTCAGTTATACAACAGAAAGGGGGATACCTAGTCAGTTATACAACAGAAAGGGGATACCTAGTCAGTTGTACAACAGAAAGGAAAGGGGATACCTAGTCATTTGTACAACAGAAAGGGGGATACCTAGTCAGTTGTACAACAGAAAGGAAAGGGGATACCTAGTCAGTTATACAACAGAAAGGAAAGGGGATACCTAGTCAGTTATACAACAGAAAGGGGGATACCTAGTCAGTTATACAACAGAAAGGGGGATACCTAGTCAGTTGTACAACAGAAAGGGAAAGGGGGATACCTAGTCATTTGTACAACAGAAAGGGGATACCTAGTCAGTTGTACAACAGAAAGGAAAGGGGATACCTAGTCAGTTGTACAACAGAAAGGAAAGTGGGATACCTAGTCAGTTGTACAACAGAACGGAAAGGGGGATACCTAGTCAGTTGTACAACAGAAAGGGGATACCTAGTCAGTTGTACAACAGAAAGGGTGATACCTTGTCAGTTATACAACAGAACGGAAAGGGGGATACCTAGTCAGTTATACAACAGAACGGAAAGGGGGATACCTAGTCAGTTGTAAAACAGAAAGGGGGATACCTAGTCATTTGTACAACAGAAAGGGGGGATACCTAGTCAGTTGTACAACAGAAAGGGTGATACCTAGTCAGTTATACAACAGAACGGAAAGGGGGATACCTAGTCAGTTATACAACAGAACGGAAAGGGGGATACCTAGTCAGTTATACAACAGAACGGAAAGGGGATACCTAGTCAGTTATACAACAGAAAGGGGGATACCTAGTCAGTTGTACAACAGAAAGGGGGATACCTAGTCAGTTGTACAACAGAATGGAAAGGGGGTACCTAGTCAGTTATACAACAGAAAGGAAAGGGTGATACCTAGTCAGTTATACAACAGAAAGGAAAGGGGATACCTAGTCAGTTGTACAACAGAAAGGAAAGGGTGATACCTAGTCAGTTGTACAACAGAAAGGGGGATACCTAGTCAGTTATACAACAGAAAGGAAAGGGGGATACCTAGTCAGTTATACAACAGAAAGGAAAGGGGGATACCTAGTCAGTTGTACAACAGAAAGGAAAGGGGATACCTAGTCAGTTGTACAACAGAAAGGGGATACCTAGTCAGTTGTACAACAGAAAGGGAAAGAGGGATACCTAGTCAGTTGTACAACAGAAAGGAAAGGGGGATACCTAGTCAGTTATACAACAGAAAGGGGGATACCTAGTCAGTTGTACAACAGAAAGGGGGATACCTAGTCATTTGTACAACAGAATGGGGGATACCTAGTCAGTTATACAACCGAAAGGGGGATACCTAGTCAGTTATACAACAGAAAGGGGGATACCTAGTCAGTTATACAACCGAAAGGGGATACCTCGTCAGTTGTACAACAGAAAGGAAAGGGGGATATCTAGTCAGTTGTACAACAGAAAGGGGGATACCTAGTCAGTTGTACAACAGAAAGGGGGATACCTAGTCAGTTATACAACAGAAAGGGGGATACCTAGTCAGTTGTACAACAGAAAGGAAAGGGGGATACCTAGTCAGTTGTACAACAGAAAGGGAAGGGGGATACCTAGTCAGTTGTACAACAGAAAGGAAAGGGGGATACCTAGTCAGTTGTACAACAGAAAGGGGGATACCTAGTCAGTTGTACAACAGAAAGGGGGATACCTAGTCAGTTATACAACAGAAAGGAAAGGGGGATACCTAGTCAGTTATACAACAGAAAGGAAAGGGGGATACCTAGTCAGTTGTACAACAGAAAGGAAAGGGGATACCTAGTCAGTTGTACAACAGAAAGGAAAGGGGGATACCTAGTCAGTTATACAACAGAAAGGAAAGGGGGATACCTAGTCAGTTGTACAACAGAAAGGAAAGGGGATACCTAGTCAGTTGTACAACAGAAAGGAAAGGGGGATACCTAGTCAGTTATACAACAGAAAGGAAAGGGGGATACCTAGTCAGTTATACAACAGAAAGGAAAGGGGGATACCTAGTCAGTTATACAACAGAAAGGAAAGGGGGGATACCTAGTCAGTTATACAACAGAAAGGGGATACCTAGTCAGTTATACAACAGAAAGGAAAGGGGGATACCTAGTCAGTTATACAACAGAAAGGAAAGGGGGGATACCTAGTCAGTTGTACAACAGAAAGGGGGATACCTAGTCAGTTATACAACAGAAAGGAAAGGGGGATACCTAGTCAGTTATACAACAGAAAGGAAAGGGGGATACCTAGTCAGTTATACAACAGAAAGGAAAGGGGGATACCTAGTCAGTTATACAACAGAAAGGGGGATACCTAGTCAGTTATACAACAGAAAGGAAAGGGGGATACCTAGTCAGTTATACAACAGAAAGGAAAGGGGGATACCTAGTCAGTTGTACAACAGAAAGGAAAGGGGATACCTAGTCAGCTATACAACAGAAAGGGGATACCTAGTCAGTTGTACAACAGAAAGGGGGATACCTAGTCAGTTATACAACAGAAAGGGGATACCTAGTCAGTTGTACAACAGAAAGGGGATACCTAGTCATTTGTACAACAGAATGGGGGATACCTAGTCAGTTGTACAACAGAAAGGAAAGGGGGATACCTAGTCAGTTATACAACAGAAAGGGGATACCTAGTCAGTTGTACAACAGAAAGGGGGATACCTAGTCAGTTATACAACAGAAAGGGGATACCTAGTCAGTTGTACAACAGAAAGGGGGATACCTAGTCATTTGTACAACAGAAAGGGGGATACCTAGTCAGTTATACAACAGAAAAGAAAGGGGGATACCTAGTCGGTTGTACAACAGAAAGGGGGATACCTAGTCAGTTGTACAACAGAAAGGGGATACCTAGTCAGTTGTACAACAGAAAAGAAAGGGGGATACCTAGTCAGTTATACAACAGAAAGGAAAGGGGGATACCTAGTCAGTTGTACAACAGAAAGGAAAGGGGGATACCTAGTCAGTTGTACAACAGAAAGGGGATACCTAGTCAGTTGTACAACAGAAAGGGAAAGAGGGATACCTAGTCAGTTGTACAACAGAAAGGAAAGGGGGATACCTAGTCAGTTATACAACAGAAAGGGGGATACCTAGTCAGTTGTACAACAGAAAGGGGATACCTAGTCATTTGTACAACAGAAAGGGGGATACCTAGTCATTTGTACAACAGAATGGGGATACCTAGTCAGTTGTACAACAGAAAGGGGGATACCTAGTCAGTTATACAACAGAAAGGGGGATACCTAGACAGTTATACAACAGAAAGGGGGATACCTAGTCAGTTGTACAACAGAAAGGAAAGGGGATACCTAGTCAGTTGTACAACAGAAAGGAAAGGGGATACCTAGTCAGTTGTACAACAGAAAGGAAAGGGGGATACCTAGTCAGTTGTACAACAGAAAGGAAAGGGGGATACCTAGTCAGTTGTACAACAGAAAGGAAAGGGGATACCTAGTCAGTTGTACAACAGAAAGGGAAAGGGGGATACCTAGTCAGTTGTACAACAGAAAGGAAAGGGGGATACCTAGTCAGTTGTACAACAGAAAGGGGATACCTAGTCAGTTGTACAACAGAAAGGGGGATACCTAGTCAGTTATACAACAGAAAGGAAAGGGGATACCTAGTCAGTTATACAACAGAAAGGAAAGGGGGATACCTAGTCAGTTATACAACAGAAAGGAAAGGGGGATACCTAGTCAGTTATACAACAGAAAGGAAAGGGGATACCTAGTCAGTTGTACAACAGAAAGGAAAGGGGATACCTAGTCAGTTATACAACAGAAAGGAAAGGGGGATACCTAGTCAGTTGTACAACAGAAAGGAAAGGGGATACCTAGTCAGTTGTACAACAGAAAGGAAAGGGGGATACCTAGTCAGTTGTACAACAGAAAGGAAAGGGGATACCTAGTCAGTTGTACAACAGAAAGGAAAGGGGATACCTAGTCAGTTGTACAACAGAAAGGAAAGGGGGATACCTAGTCAGTTGTACAACAGAAAGGAAAGGGGATACCTAGTCAGTTGTACAACAGAAAGGAAAGGGGGATACCTAGTCAGTTGTACAACAGAAAGGAAAGGGGATACCTAGTCAGTTGTACAACAGAAAGGAAAGGGGATACCTAGTCAGTTATACAACAGAAAGGAAAGGGGATACCTAGTCAGTTATACAACAGAAAGGAAAGGGGGATACCTAGTCAGTTGTACAACAGAAAGGAAAGGGGATACCTAGTCAGTTGTACAACAGAAAGGAAAGGGGGATACCTAGTCAGCTATACAACAGAAAGGGGATACCTAGTCAGTTGTACAACAGAAAGGGGGATACCTAGTCAGTTATACAACAGAAAGGGGATACCTAGTCAGTTGTACAACAGAAAGGGGGATACCTAGTCATTTGTACAACAGAATGGGGATACCTAGTCAGTTGTACAACAGAAAGGAAAGGGGATACCTAGTCAGTTATACAACAGAAAGGGGGATACCTAGTCAGTTGTACAACAGAAAGGGGATACCTAGTCAGTTATACAACAGAAAGGGGGATACCTAGTCAGTTGTACAACAGAAAGGGGATACCTAGTCAGTTGTACAACAGAATGGGAGATACCTAGTCAGTTGTACAACAGAAAGGAAAGGGGGATACCTAGTCAGTTATACAACAGAAAGGGGGATACCTAGTCAGTTGTACAACAGAAAGGGGGATACCTAGTCATTTGTACAACAGAATGGGGGATACCTAGTCAGTTGTACAACAGAAAGGGGGATACCTAGTCAGTTATACAACAGAAAGGGGATACCTAGTCAGTTATACAACAGAAAGGGGATACCTAGTCAGTTGTACAACAGAAAGGAAAGGGGATACCTAGTCAGTTGTACAACAGAAAGGAAAGGGGATACCTAGTCAGTTGTACAACAGAAAGGAAAGGGGATACCTAGTCACTTGTACAACAGAAAGGAAAGGGGATACCTAGTCAGTTGTACAACAGAAAGGAAAGGGGATACCTAGTCAGTTGTACAACAGAAAGGGAAAGGGGATACCTAGTCAGTTGTACAACAGAAAGGAAAGGGGATACCTAGTCAGTTGTACAACAGAAAGGGGGATACCTAGTCAGTTGTACAACAGAAAGGGGGATACCTAGTCAGTTATACAACAGAAAGGAAAGGGGATACCTAGTCAGTTATACAACAGAAAGGAAAGGGGGATACCTAGTCAGTTATACAACAGAAAGGAAAGGGGGATACCTAGTCAGTTATACAACAGAAAGGAAAGGGGGATACCTAGTCAGTTGTACAACAGAAAGGAAAGGGGGATACCTAGTCAGTTGTACAACAGAAAGGAAAGGGGGATACCTAGTCAGTTATACAACAGAAAGGAAAGGGGGATACCTAGTCAGTTGTACAACAGAAAGGGGGATACCTAGTCAGTTGTACAACAGAAAGGAAAGGGGGATACCTAGTCAGTTATACAACAGAAAGGGGGATACCTAGTCAGTTGTACAACAGAAAGGAAAGGGGATACCTAGTCAGTTGTACAACAGAAAGGGGGATACCTAGTCAGTTGTACAACAGAAAGGGGGATACCTAGTCAGTTGTACAACAGAAAGGGGGATACCTAGTCAGTTGTACAACAGAAAGGAAAGGGGGATACCTAGTCAGTTATACAACAGAAAGGAAAGGGGGATACCTAGTCAGTTGTACAACAGAAAGGGGGATACCTAGTCAGTTGTACAACAGAAAGGGGGATACCTAGTCAGTTATACAACAGAAAAGAAAGGGGGATACCTAGTCAGTTGTACAACAGAAAGGGGGATACCTAGTCAGTTGTACAACAGAAAGGGGGATACCTAGTCAGTTGTACAACAGAAAGGGAGATACCTAGTCAGTTGTACAACAGAAAGGGGGATACCTAGTCAGTTGTACAACAGAAAGGGGGATACCTAGTCAGTTGTACAACAGAAAGGGGGATACCTAGTCAGTTGTACAACAGAAAGGAAAGGGGGATACCTAGTCAGTTATACAACAGAAAGGGGGATACATAGTCAGTTGTACAACAGAAAGGGGGATACCTCGTCAGTTGTACAACAGAAAGGAAAGAGGGATACCTAGTCAGTTGTACAACTGAATTCCTTCAACTGAAATGTGTCTTCCGCATTTCACCGAACCACTCTGAATCGAAGAGGTACGGGGGGCTGCCATAATCGACATCCCAAGTCGTTGGCGCCCAGGGAACAGTGAGTTAACTGCCTTGTTCAGGGGCAGGGCAACCCATTTTTGCCATATCAGCTCGGGGATTCGATCCAGGTCGTGGATACTGGCCCAACACTCTAACTACTAGGCTACCATCTAGGTTCTGTCCATATAATATATTCTTCATTATGAGCTAACAGGCTAAACTGATCCTGGATCAGTACTCTTATTCTGAGATGTTTTGTGAATACAGACCCATGTAATTCATTATTAATTTAAAGGCAAAACTGATCCTAGGTCAGTACTTAGTATACTCTGGTGGTCAGTGGTTCTACAATAGGCCTGTTTCCCATAAAGTAGGTTCTGTTAGCAGGAGTAGATGATTTGCAGCTAGCCAGGGCATAGGGCACAGGGCACAGGGCACAGGTCACAATGAGTAACTAAGTGTACAACAAAATAAACACCAACCTCACAACCAGTCAAATACAAAGTGATTGTCTGGGAAGCTATAGTATTACACACAGATACCCTTATAACATGTGTGAGCCAGCCGAGTCGATCTGGATTGTACTGGCCAGGTTATTCCTATCCACCGTAGTTCCTGGACGGTGTTGAAAAGGAAAATGTCAGAGTTAGTATAGGCACGACCTGTCACAGTGTTTTAAAAAGTCAAATATTCATTTTGTCTCAGACTTTGATGTGATGGCAGCTACATTCTAAAAACATTCATCAGACATCAGCTGGAACAAAAACATATGAATTAAAATGAACCGTGAAAGGTATTCAAACTGGTTTATTATTGTATTTGATAGGATGATGAATGGGGAAGTGGATGAGAACATGCTGATTCCACGATGAGAACATGTTTGATTCCACGCTGAGAACATGTTTGATTCCACGCTGAGAACATGTTTGATTCCACACTGAGAACATGTTTGATTCCACGCTGATTCCAAGATGAGAACATGTTTGATTCCACGCTGAGAACATGTTTGATTCCACGCTGATTCCAAGATGAGAACATGTTTGATTCCACGCTGAGAACATGTTTGATTCCACGCTGAGAACATGTTTGATTCCACGCTGATTCCACGATGAGAACATGTTTGATTCCACGCTGATTCCAAGATGAGAACATGTTTGATTCCACGCTGATTCCAAGATGAGAACATGTTTAATTCCACGATGAGAACATGTTTAATTCCACGATGAGAACATGTTTAATTCCACGATGAGAACATGTTTGATACCACAATGAGAACATGTTTGATTCCACGATGAGAACATGTTTGATTCCACTCTGATTCCAAGATGAGAACATGTTTGATTCCACGATGAGAACATGTTTGATTCCACGCTGATTCCAAGATGAGAACATGTTTGATTCCACGCTGATTCCAAGATGAGAACATGTTTGATTCCACGCTGATTCCAAGATGAGAACATGTTTGATTCCACGATGAGAACATGTTTGATTCCACGCTGATTCCAAGATGAGAACATGTTTGATTCCACGATGAGAACATGTTTGATTCCATGCTGATTCCAAGATGAGAACATGTTTGATTCCACGATGAGAACATGTTTGATTCCACGCTGATTCCATGATGAGAACATGTTTGATTCCACGATGAGAACATGTTTGATTCCACGATGAGAACATGTTTGATTCCACGCTGATTCCAAGATGAGAACATGTTTGATTCCACGATGAGAACATGTTTGATTCCACGCTGATTCCAAGATGAGAACATGTTTGATTCCACGCTGATTCCAAGATGAGAACATGTTTGATTCCACGATGAGAACATGTTTAATTCCACGATGAGAACATGTTTGATTCCACACTGATTCCAAGATGAGAACATGTTTGATTCCACGATGAGAACATGTTTGATTCTACTCTGATTCCAAGATGAGAACATGTTTGATTCTACTCTGATTCCAAGATGAGAACATGTTTGATTCCACGCTGATTCCAAGATGAGAACATGTTTGATTCCACGATGAGAACATGTTTGATTCTACTCTGATTCCACGATGAGAACATGTTTGATTCTACTCTGATTCCACAATGAGAACATGTTTGATTCCACGCTTTAAAAGCCCTTAGTGCTTCAATCCTTCAAATGTTTAGTTAAAAAAAAATAAGACAGACATTCTCCACTTGGTCAGTGAAAGACTGTTAATTTTATTTGGTGTTGT
>NC_068445.1:39242523-39250023 GCF_023373465.1 Oncorhynchus keta | reverse complement strand
GCCAGTGTTTCCAGTTTGTTTCTAACTACTAAAGTACTGTACTAGAGAGAAACTGGCCACAGGCCTTTGGGTCCACTATTATCATAGTGCTGACTAGCCTCTATTTAATAAACAAATGTTTTGCTAAATTAAATTGGACACATTGGGTTCCTGAAACAACCCAAATAAATGCTAACCAGATGGTATTGATTCTGGTCACGAAGGCATAGACTGGACTCGAGACAGATTTCACAGGTGTAATGACGTTTTTCACCTGTAGAGGGCAGGAGAGATTCTTACAGCTCTCCATAGACTAGCGGCTGTGAGGTTAGGACATCACAGTCTTCTCTGAAGTGGTTTACATCTGAGTGTGTGTGTGTGTGTGTATGTATGTGTGTGTGTGTGTGTGTGTGTGTGTGTGTGTGTGTGTGTGTGTGTGTGTGTGTGTGTGTGTGTGTGTGTGTGTGTGTGTGTGTGTGTGTGTGTGTGTGTGTGTGTGTGTGTGTGTGTGTGTGTGTGTGTCACTAACCTCCTCTGCCAGTACGGGCTCAGAGGAGCGGCTGATAGCCGACACCGGCAGTTGATCGGCCGGTTCATTGTCCAACTCGTTATCCGTATAAGCCCCGCCCTCGTCCGCCGTGTCATCGTAGTCACTGGCCAGTCGGCTGTCCATGCTCAGGTAGTCGGCCGACATGGCTGACAGGTAGGACATGCGGTCGTCATGGAGATCAAGGTCCGTCCCCGTGCCGTCCAGCTAAAAGAGACACATGATGGATCTTGGTGTACAGACAGGAAGCAGAAACACAAAGAAAACACAAAGGAAGAAAGAAAGAAGAACCGAGCTGTAGAGCACCAGAAGGATTCACAGAGAGTATGCTCACAACACAGGACAACACAGGAAATATAGAGGGAACAACTTATGACTATCTGACAGGGGATAGAAAAGGAAGTTATCACTATTTGACGGGGGATAGAAAAGGAAGTTATCACTATCTTAAAGGGGATATAAAAGGAAGTTATCACTCACTATCTGACAGGGGATAGAAAAGGAAGTTATCACTATCTTAAAGGGGATATAAAAGGAAGTTATCACTATCTGACAGGGGATAGAAAAGGAAGTTATCACTATCTTAAAGGGGATATAAAAGGAAGTTATCACTATCTTAAAGGGGATATAAAAGGAAGTTATCACTATCTTAAAGGGGATAGAAAAGGAAGTTATCACTATCTTAAAGGGGATAGAAAAGGAAGTTATCACTATCTGACAGGGGATAGAAAAGGAAGTTATCACTATCTTAAAGGGGATAGAAAAGGAAGTTATCACTATCTGACAGGGGATAGAAAAGGAAGTTATCACTATCTGACAGGGGATAGAAAAGGAAGTTATCACTATCTTAAAGGGGATAGAAAAGGAAGTTATCACTATCTGATGGGGGATATAAAAGGAAGTTATCACTATCTTAAAGGGGATAGAAAAGGAAGTTATCACTATCTGACAGGGGATAGAAAAGGAAGTTATCACTATTTGACGGGGGATAGAAAAGGAAGTTATCACTATCTTAAAGGGGATAGAAAAGGAAGTTATCACTATCTGACAGGGGATAGAAAAGGAAGTTATCACTATCTGACAGGGGATAGAAAAGGAAGTTATTACTATCTGACAGGGGATATAAAAGGAAGATCTCACTATCTTAAAGGGGATAGAAAAGGAAGGTATCACTATCTTAAAGGGGATAGAAAAGGAAGTTATCACTATCTTAAAGGGGATAGAAAAGGAAGTTATCACTATCTTAAAGGGGATAGAAAAGGAAGTTATCACTATCTTAAAGGGGATAGAACAGGAAGTTATCACTATCTGACAGGGGATAGAAAAGCCGGAGGTATAGTAGTAGTTTCAAATGAAAGGGTTAAGATGGACAAGTACACAAATGTTCACAGAAATCGTAGAGCATTGAATTATACAGTAAGACTATTCTACTGAACATGATTGATCGTGTGGATGACGGGGATTAGAATAGAGGATCAAAATAGTACACGTGATGTATAGAAGAGGAAAGGAGTAGAGTAGAGTGTAGTAGACTACAGCGTATAGTTCAGTAGAGTATAGTAGACTATAGTGTATAGTTCAGTAGTGTACAGTTCAGTAGAGTATAGTAGGCTACAGAGTATAGTTCAGTAGAGTATAGTAGACTACAGTGTATAGTTCAGTAGAGTATAGTAGACTACAGAGTATAGTTCAGTAGAGTATAGTAGACTATAGTGTATAGTTCAGTAGAGTATAGTAGACTACAGTGTATAGTTCAGTAGAGTATAGTAGACTATAGTGTATAGTTCAGTAGAGTATAGTAGACTACAGCGTATAGTTCAGTAGAGTATAGTAGACTATAGTGTATAGTTCAGTAGAGTATAGTAGACTACAGCGTATAGTTCAGTAGAGTATAGTAGACTACAGCGTATAGTTCAGTAGAGTATAGTAGACTATAGTGTATAGTTCAGTAGTGTATAGTTCAGTAGAGTATAGTAGACTAAAGTGTATAGTTCAGTAGAGTATAGTAGACTAAAGTGTATAGTTCAGTAGAGTATAGTAGACTATAGTGTATAGTTCAGTAGAGTATAGTAGACTATAGTGTATAGTTCAGTAGAGTATAGTAGACTATAGTGTATAGTTCAGTAGAGTATAGTAGACTATAGTGTATAGTTCAGTAGAGTATAGTAGACTATAGTGTATAGTTCAGTAGAGTATAGTAGACTACAGTGTATAGTTCAGTAGAGTATAGTAGACTACAGTGTATAGTTCAGTAGAGTATAGTAGACTATAGTGTATAGTTCAGTAGAGTATAGTAGACTACAGTGTATAGTTCAGTAGAGTATAGTAGACTACAGCGTATAGTTCAGTAGAGTATAGTAGACTATAGTGTATAGTTCAGTAGTGTATAGTTCAGTAGAGTACAGTAGACTACAGAGTATAGTTCGGTAGAGTATAGTAGACTACAGAGTATAGTTCAGTAGAGTATAGTAGGCTACAGAGTATAGCTCAGTAGAGTATAGTAGACTACAGTGTATAGTTCAGTAGAGTATAGTAGACTACTGTGTATAGTTCAGTAGAGTATAGTAGACTACAGCGTATAGTTCAGTAGAGTATAGTAGACTATAGTGTATAGTTCAGTAGTGTATAGTTCAGTAGAGTACAGTAGACTACAGAGTATAGTTCGGTAGAGTATAGTAGACTACAGAGTATAGTTCAGCAGAGTATAGTACACTATAGGGTATAGTTTAGTATAGTATATCATATAGTATAGTAGATCAGAGTGTATAGTATAGTATAGTAGACTATAGTGTATAGTATAGTATAGTATAGTATAGTATAGTATAGTAGACTATAGTGTATAGTTTAGCATTTTATAGTGGACTATAGTGTATAGTTTAGTATAGTATAGTATAGTAGACTATAGTGTATAGTTTAGCATAGTATAGTAGAATATAGTGTAGTTTAGTATAGTAAACTATAGTGTATGGTTTAGTATAGTATATAATATAGTATAGTAGACCAGAGTGTATAGTATAGTATAGTAGACCAGAGTGTATAGTATAGTATAGTAGACTACAGAGTATAGTTCAGTAGAGTATAGTACACTATAGTGTATAGTTTAGTATAGTATAATAGACTATAGTGTATAGTTTAGCATGGTATAGTAGAATATAGTGTATAGTTTAGTATAGTAAACTATAGTGTATGGTTTAGTATAGTATATAATATAGTATAGTAGACCAGAGTGTATAGTATAGTATAGTAGACCAGAGTGTATAGTATAGTATAGTAGACTACAGAGTATAGTTCAGTAGAGTATAGTACACTATAGTGTATAGTTTAGTATAGTATAATAGACTATAGTGTATAGTTTAGCATAGTATAGTAGAATATAGTGTATAGTTTAGTATAGTAAACTATAGTGTATGGTTTAGTATAGTATATAATATAGTATAGTAGACCAGAGTGTATAGTATAGTATAGTAGACTACAGTGTATAGTTTAGTATAGTAAACTATGGCGTATAGTTTAGTATAGTATTGTGTATAGTTTAGCATTATAGTGTATAGTTTAGTATAGTATAGTAGACTACATTGTGTAGAGTATAGTAAACTGTACCAGAGGTTGTGGTATAGCTAATCCCCAGAGTCATACTGTACCAGAGGTTGTGGTATAGCTAATCCCCAGAGTCATACTGTACCAGAGGTTGTGGTATAGCTAATCCCCAGAGTCATACTGTATCAGAGGTTGTGGTATAGCTAATCCCCAGAGTCAAACTGTATCAGAGGTTGTGGTATAGCTAATCCCCAGAGTCATACTGTATCAGAGGTTGTGGTATAGCTAATCCCCAGAGTCCTACTGTATCAGAGGTTGTGGTATAGCTAATCCCCAGAGTCATACTGTATCAGAGGTTGTGGTATAGCTAATCCCCAGAGTCATACTGTATCAGAGGTTGTGGTATAGCTAATCCCCAGAGTCCTACTGTATCAGAGGTTGTGGTATAGCTAATCCCCAGAGTCATACTGTATCAGAGGTTGTGGTATAGCTAATCCCCAGAGTCCTACTGTATCAGAGGTTGTGGTATAGCTAATCCCCAGAGTCATACTGTATCAGAGGTTGTGGTATAGCTAATCCCCAGAGTCATACTGTATCAGTGGTTGTGGTATAGCTAATCCCCAGAGTCCTACTGTATCAGAGGTTGTGGTATAGCTAATCCCCAGAGTCATACTGTATCAGAGGTTGTGGTATAGCTAATACCCAGAGTCATACTGTATCAGAGGTTGTGGTATAGCTAATCCCCAGAGTCCTACTGTATCAGAGGTTGTGGTATAGCTAATCATCAGAGTCCTACTGTATCAGAGGTTGTGGTATAGCTAATCCCCAGAGTCCTACTGTATCAGAGGTTGTGGTATAGCTAATCCCCAGAGTCATACTGTATCAGAGGTTGTGGTATAGCTAATCCCCAGAGTCCTACTGTATCAGAGGTTGTGGTATAGCTAATCCCCAGAGTCATACTGTATCAGAGGTTGTGGTATAGCTAATCCCCAGAGTCATACTGTATCAGATGTTGTGGTATAGCTAATCCCCAGAGTCATACTGTATCAGAGGTTGTGGTATAGCTAATCCCCAGAGTCCTACTGTATCAGAGGTTGTGGTATAGCTAATCCCCAGAGTCCTACTGTATCAGAGGTTGTGGTATAGCTAATCCCCAGAGTCATACTGTATCAGATGTTGTGGTATAGCTAATCCCCAGAGTCATACTGTATCAGAGGTTGTGGTATAGCTAATCCCCAGAGTCATACTGTATCAGAGGTTGTGGTATAGCTAATCCCCAGAGTCATACTGTATCAGAGGTTGTGGTATAGCTAATCCCCAGAGTCCTACTGTATCAGAGGTTGTGGTATAGCTAATCCCCAGAGTCATACTGTATCAGAGGTTGTGGTATAGCTAATCCCCAGAGTCATACTGTATCAGAGGTTGTGGTATAGCTAATCCCCAGAGTCCTACTGTATCAGAGGTTGTGGTATAGCTAATCCCCAGAGTCATACTGTACCAGAGGTTGTGGTATAGCTAATCCCCAGAGTCATACTGTATCAGAGGTTGTGGTATAGCTAATCCCCAGAGTCATACTGTATCAGAGGTTGTGGTATAGCTAATCCCCAGAGTCAAATATTAAGAAATAAATGGATCTGGCTAAACCTAAATCAGACTTGCCTGTACTAATGATTTTCACAGACGAAGTAGAATGACACAATGACACTTTGCTCGTGATGCGCGCCCCTCAAATGATACTTATGTAACAACAGCCTGAGAACACTGGACTTGAGAAATCCCACACAGAGGGAACCATGTGACATTCAATGTGTTATCTGACTGCCACAGGTGCTCCCTGTCAAAATACCATGACCATTCCAGAGGACACGCCCGTTGGGAACCACTGCAGTATGGTTTAGTGCAGTATAGTATAGTTCAGTATAGTACAGTACAATATAGTATAGTACAGTATCGTATAGTTCACTATAGTACAGTACAGTATAGTGCAGTATAGTATAGTTCAGTATAGTACAGCATAGTATAGTTCAGTATAGTACAGTACAGTATAGTTCAGTATAGTGCAGTATAGTACAGTACAGTATAGTTCAGTATAGTGCAGCATAGTATAGTTCACTATAGTACAGTATAGTATAGTTCACTATAGTACAGTATAGTATAGTTCAGTATAGTACAGTACAGTTCAGTATAGTTCAGTATAGTACAGTACAGTATAGTTCACTATAGTACAGTACAGTATAGTTCAGTACAGTGCAGTATAGTATAGTTCAGTATAGTACAGTACAGTTCAGTATAGTATAGTTCAGTATAGTACATTACAGTATAGTTCAGTATAGTACAGTATAGTTCACTATAGTACAGTACAGTATAGTTCAGTATAGTATAGTACAGTATAGTTCAGTATAGTATAGTACAGTATAGTTCAGTATAGTGCAGTATAGTATAGTATAGTTCACTATAGCACAGTACAGTATAGTTCAGTATAGTATAGTTCACTATAGTACAGTATAGTGTAGTTCAGTATAGTACAGTATAGTTCAGTTTAGTGTAGTATAGTATAGTTCAGTATAGTATAGTTCAGTATAGTACATTACAGTATAGTTCAGTATAGTACAGTATAGCTCAGTTTAGTGCAGTATAGTATAGTTCGGTATAGTACAGTACAGTATAGCTCAGTATAGTATAGTACAGTATAGTTCCATATAGTACAGTATAGTATAGTTCAGTGTAGCACAATATGGTATAGTTCAGTATAGTTCAGTATAGTACAATATAGTATAGTACAGTATAGCATAGTTCAGTATAGTACAGTATAGTTCAGTATAGCACAATATAGTTCAGTATAGTACAGTATAGTTCAGTATAGTATAGTGCAGTATAGCACAGTATAGTATAGTACAGTATAGTTCAGTATAGTACAGTATAGTTCAGTAGAGTGCAGTATAGTATGGTTCAGTATAGTACAGTATAGTATAGCACAGTATAGTACAGTACAGTATAGTTCAGTATAGTAGAGTATAGTTCAGTAGCGTGCAGTATAGTACAGTATAGTATAGCACAGTATAGTACAGTATAGTGTAGTTCAGTATAGTACAGTATAGTATAGTTCAGTACAGTTCAGTATAGTATAGTTCAGTATAGTACAGTATAGTGTAGTTCAGTATAGTACAGTACAGTATAGTTCAGTATAGTATAGTTCACTATAGTGTAGTTCAGTATAGTGCAGTATAGTATAGTTCAGTATAGTATAGTACAGTCTAGTACAGTATAGTGCAGTATAGTATAGTTCAGTATAGTATAGTACAGTCTAGTACAGTATAGTGCAGTATAGTATAGTTCAGTATAGTATAGTACAGTCTAATACAGTATAGTACAGTACAGTATAGTTCAGTATAGTACAGTATAGTATAGTTCAGTATAGTATAGTTCAGTATAGTATA
>NC_068445.1:39222523-39237523 GCF_023373465.1 Oncorhynchus keta | reverse complement strand
CTGGGCCCTGTCAGACCTTGGGCCCTGTCAGACCTGGGCCCTGTCAGACCTGGGCCCTGCCAGACCTGGGCCCTGACAGTAAATCTCAGTAAGACAATAATAATGATGTTCCAAAAAAGGTCCAGTCACCAGGACCACAAATACAAATGATATCTAAACACCGTTGCCCTAGAGCACACAAAAAACAATATATATCTCGGCCTAAACATCAGCGCCACAGGTAACTTCCACAAAGCTGTGAACAATCTGAGAGACAAGGCAAGAAGGGCCTTCTGTACCATTAAAAGGAACATAAAATGCAACATACCAATTAGGATGTGGCAAAAAATACTTTAATCAGTTATAGAACCCATTGCCCTTTATGGTTGTGAGGTCTGGGGTCCGTTCACAAACACAAACACACCCCACAGAGCACCAGGAGAGCAACACAATTAGACCCAACCAAATCATGAGAAAAAAAAAGATAATTACTTGACACATTGGAAAGAATTAACAAAAAAACAGAGCAAACTAGAATGCTATTTGGCCCTACACAGAGAGTACACAGCGGCAGAATACCTGACCACTGTGACTGACCCAAAATTAAGGAAAGCTTTGACTATGTACAGACTCAGTGAGCATAGCCTTGCTATTGAGAAAGGCCGCCGTAGGCAGACATGGCTCTCAAGAGAAGACAGGCTATGTGCTCACTGCCCACAAAATGAGGTGGAAACTGAACTGCACTTCCTAACCTCCTGCCCAATGTATGACCATATTAGAGAGACATATTTCCTCAGATTGCACAGATCCACAAAGAATTCGAAAACAAATCCAATTTTGAAAAACTCCCATCTCTACTAGGTGAAATTCCACAGTGTGCCATCACAGCAGCAAGATTTGTGACCTGTTGCCTGTTGACAGCTGGAGAACTGCAAGGAAATCCCATTGTGCCCCACTCAGGAGCCATGACCAATATGACCAATATATATTGTCCTGCTAATGACAGGGTTAATTAATAACCTCTTGGTGTTAGGGGGCAGTATTTTCATTTTTGGAAAAAAAACATTCCCGTTTTAAACAGGATATTTGTCAGGAAAAAATGCTAGAATATGCATATAATTGACAGCTTTGGATAGAAAACACTCTAACGTTTCCAAAACTGAAAAGATATTGTCTGTGAGTATAACAGAACTGATTTTGCAAGCGAAAGCCTGGGAAAAATCCAATCCGGAAGTGCCCCAGGTTTTGAAAGCGCTGCGTTCCAATGACTCCCTATTCAGCTGTGAATGTACCATCAACGAGCTTATGCTTTCTACGTATTCCCCAAGGTCTCTACAGCATTTTGACGTAGTGTTACGCATCTCTGTTGAAGAATAGCCGTAGGCGGCCACATTGCGTAAGTGGTCACATGGTGGCTCCGAGAGAGATTCCCGCGTAAAATACAGAGGTAGCCATTACTCCAATCGGTCCTAGTGAAAAACGAATTGTCCCGACGGATATATTATCGAATAGATATTAGAAAAACACCTTGAGAATGGATTCTAAACAACGTTTGCCATGTTTCTGTCGATATTATGGAGCTAATTTGGAATATTTTTCGGCGTTGTGGTGACCGCAATTTCTGGGCGATTTCTCAGCCAAACGTGAAGAACAAACGGAGCTATTTCGCCTACAAAAATAATCTTTTGGGAAAAATGAACTTTGGCTGTCTACCTGGGAGTCTCGTGAGTGAAAAAATCTGAAGTTCATCAAAGGTAAACAATTTAATTTGATTGCTTTTCCGATTTCCGTGACAAGGTTGCCTACTGCTAGCAAGACATAATGCTATGCTAGGCTATGATAAACTTACACAAATGCTTGTCTAGCGTTGGCTGTAAAGCATATTTTGAAAATCTGAGATGACAGGGTGATTAACAAAAGGCTAAGCTGTGTTCCAATATATTTCACTTGTGATTTTCATGAATAGGAATATTTTCTAGGAAGATTTATGTCCGTTGCATAATGCTAATTAGTGTCAAATGATGACAACGGTCCCGTCCACGGGATGGGGTGTCACTACAGGTTAATAATAGATCTGTGACAATATCCAACGGGCTTTTATACCATTCTAAATTAATAATAATAATAATCACTTTGTTAAAAAAAACAATATTTTGGAGATGATTTTGTTTTCAAATAATATATAATGAGAGAGAAAAATACCACTCTTGAACATGGGTCGAGACATTGTAAATAAAGCCAGTTTGTTATTTATTATTATTTATTTCTGTTTTTATAGGGAGAGAAACCAAAGATCTACAGTCATCTCATGGGTCTCCCAGTCGAGGACAGCACAGGTATTGAACCAGCATCTGTAGAAACACAGCCTGCCCTGCTATGAAGTGTCTTAGACCGTTGCGCCACTCAGGCGCTGTACAACGTGACGGGTCAGGAGTGGCCTACAGTAAGACCAAAATAATCCTAACAAAATAAAATAATAAAAACCTTAGTGTAACAGCAGTTTTAGTAAGTAATACTGAAGTCGTGCACAATTATCAGTTTCTATTGAGGTTTATGTGGCTCATTCCTTGTCAGTTAGAGACACAGTAGGACCCAAAAGCATAAACAGTGCTCTAACTCCCCCTTGTGGTGGTCTGGAGCAATGTGGTGACGCAGGGTACCGTACTAAACCACAAATTAAGTCCCACAGCATAATCACAAACTTTTAGTGGAGCAACCACTGTACAACCTCAAAACAATATGACTATTAGTGGGTCTATCATGCACAACGTTAGAGGTATAAAAGTGTGTGGCTAGAGGGGCCAACAGTGTCTGATAGGTGAAACAATACAGTTGTAGACCAGGCCCATTAAAGCTATGTCTCAGTCCAGTCTCAGTCCAGTCTCCAGTCCAGTCTCAGTCCAGTCTCAGACCAGTCTCAGTCCAGTCTCAGTCCAGTCTCAGTCCAGTCTCAGACCAGTCTCAGTCCAGTCTCAGTCCAGTCTCAGTCCAGTCTCAGACCAGTCTCAGACCAGTCTCAGTCCAGTCTCAGTCCAGTCTCAGACCAGTCTCAGACCAGTCTCAGACCAGTCTCAGTCCAGTCTCAGTCCAGTCTCAGACCAGTCTCAGTCCAGTCTCAGTCCAGTCTCAGACCAGTCTCAGTCCAGTCTCAGACCAGTCTCAGTCCAGTCTCAGACCAGTCTCAGTCCAGTCTCAGTCCAGTCTCAGACCAGTCTCAGTCCAGTCTCAGTCCAGTCTCAGTCCAGTCTCAGTCCAGTCTCAGACCAGTCTCAGTCCAGTCTCAGTCCAGTCTCAGACCAGTCTCAGACCAGTCTCAGACCAGTCTCAGTCCAGTCTCAGTCCAGTCTCAGACCAGTCTCAGACCAGTCTCAGACCAGTCTCAGTCCAGTCTCAGACCAGTCTCAGACCAGTCTCAGTCCAGTCTCAGTCCAGTCTCAGTCCAGTCTCAGACCAGTCTCAGTCCAGTCTCAGTCCAGTCTCAGACCAGTCTCAGACCAGTCTCAGACCAGTCTCAGACCAGTCTCAGTCCAGTCTCAGTCCAGTCTCAGACCAGTCTCAGTCCAGTCTCAGTCCAGTCTCAGTCCAGTCTCAGTCCTGTCAGCCATAGAACACCATTGTTTCTGTTTTGTCTGCTTGACTGAAACAACAGCAGAGAAAGAGCAACTGCTTTAATAGATCCCTGTCCTTCGTTTCATAGATACACTCCTCCTCCTCTTCCTCCTGTTCTACCCTTCTGTCCAGTTATCTCCTTCTAATGTCACTTTACATTCTTCTGTAACCTTGTCTTTCTCCTCTTTGGCATTCCCTTCCTCTCTCCTTTCCATCTCCTCCTGTCGTCTCTCTCTTTTCATCAACTTTCTCTCGCCATCTTCCTTTTCCCCCTTCCTGTATCCTCTCCAGAACGGGGTAGCTCCTGTCTGACCCATTGACATGCCCTCTCTAAGGACCATTCTCCCCTCAGCTCACCTCTGCCCTCCCCCTCCCCCACCCCCTCACCCTCCAACCTACTCGTTCTCCCCTGTGGTGTGTATTTCCTGTGTTTAGCGTGACAACCATCTTTCTCTCACTGTACCCTCCCACTCCCCCCTTCCTGTGTGTGTGTTGTTTCCTGTCTGTTTCCCAATGCAGGCCTGCCTTTCAACTTCCCCCTCTCCTCTCCTTAATGATATACCTCTCCTCAACTTTCCCCTCAATGATATAATTCTCCTCAACTTCCCCTTCAATTATATAATTCTCCTCAACTTCCCCCTCTCCTCTCCTCAATTATATACTTCTCCTCAACTTCCCCCTCTCCTCTCCTTAATGATATACTTACCCTCAACTTTCCCTACACCTCTCTCGCTCTTTTCCCTCTCTTCTCTCCTCTTCTCCCTCTCTTCTATCCTCCCTGTGTCTTCTCCCTCCCTCTCATCTCCCCCTCTCCTCCCTCCCTCCCTTCTCCCTCTCCTCTCCATTCCCTTCTCCTCTCTCCCACCTCCTCCTCTCTTCTCCTCTCATGTTCTCTCCTCTCTTCTCCCATCTCCTATCCTCTACCTTCTCCTCTCCCCTCTCTTCTCCCCTCCCCTCTCCTTCTCTCCTCTCTTCCCCCCTCCCCTCTCTTCTCTCCCTCTCTCCTCTCAACTCTTATTTCTTGTGTAGTTTCCCTAGAATGTCAGACCCACCCTCACCTTCTCCTCTCCTCCCCCCTCTCCTATCCTCTCCTCTCCCCTCTCAACTCTTATTTCTTGTGTAGTTTCCCTAGAATGTCAGACCAACCCTCTCGGAGCACGACTCTCTCGTACGCGGGGAAGCGTGTGGCGACGGGCGTAGCGCTGACGTCCTCTCTGCTCTTCCTCAGCTCCTTTCTCTTGGCTGCCCTTTGACCCCTCAGGCGCCAGAAGTCAGCCCGGTCCGTCCCAGCGGCCTTATGGGAGTTCTGGACGCTCGCCATCTGGTCAGCCCTGGGAGGGAGGGAGGGAGAGGGAGGGGGAGAGAGAGAGAGACCAACAAAGTATGACCATATTAGAGACACATATTTCCCTCAGATTACACAGATCCACAAAGAATTTGATAACAAATCCAATTTTGATAAACTCCCATCTCTACTAGGTGAAATTCCACAGTGTGCCATCACAGCAGCAAGATTTGTGACCTGTTGCCTCAAGAAAAGGGCAACCAGTGAAGAACAAACACCATATTTATCTTTTTTATTTTCTCTTTTTTACTTTAACTATTTGCATCATTACAACACTGTATGTAGACATAATATGACATTTGAAATGTCTATTATTTTTATTGTTTATTTCACTTTTGTTTATTATTTTACTTGCTTTGGCAATGTTAACATAAGTTTCCCATACCAAAAAAGCCCCTTGAATTGAACTGAGAGAGAGAGGGCATGAAAGAGACAGGGGAGAGAGTTTGAGACACTTGGTGAGACGGGGCAGAACAGAACAGAAAGTGATGAGAGATGAGGAGTGGTCAAGAGAAAGAAATTGTGAGGGAAGAGGGGGATGAGGAGACAGGATGATGAGAGGGAGAGAAGGAGGGAAGAGAGGAATGAGGAGACAGGATGGTGAGAGGGGGAGAAGGAGGGGATGAGGAGACAGGATGATGAGAGGGAGAGAAGGAGGGAAGAGGGGGATGAGGAGACAGGATGATGAGAGGGAGAGAAGGAGGGAAGAGGGGGGTGAGGAGACAGGATGATGAGAGTGAGAGAAGGAGGGGATGAGGAGACAGGATGGTGAGAGGGAGAGAAGGAGGGAATGAGGAGACAGGATGGTGAGAGGGAGAGAAGGAGGGATGAGGAGACAGGATGGTGAGAGGGAGAGAAGGAGGGAATGAGGAGACAGGATGGTGAGAGGGAGAGAAGGAGGGGATGAGGAGACAGGATGGTGAGAGGGAGAGAAGGAGGGGATGGAGACAGGATGGTGAGGGAGAGAAGGGGGATGAGTGACAGTATGGTGAGGGAGAGAAGGAGGGATGAGGAGACAGTATGGTGAGAGGGAGAGAAGGAGGGAATGAGGAGACAGTATGGTGAGAGGGAGAGAAGGAGGGAATGAGGAGACAGGATGGTGAGAGGGAGAGAAGGAGGGGATGAGGAGACAGTATGGTGAGAGGGAGAGAAGGAGGGAATGAGGAGACAGTATGGTGAGAGGGAGAGAGGGAAGAGGGGGGATGAGGAGACAGGATGGTGAGAGGGAGAGGGGATGAGGAGACAGGATGGTGAGAGGGAGAGAAGGAGGGGATGAGGAGACAGTATGGTGAGAGGGAGAGAAGGAGGGGATGAGGAGACAGGATGGTGAGAGGGAGAGAAGGAGGGAATGAGGAGACAGTATGGTGAGAGGGAGAGAAGGAGGGGATGAGGAGACAGTATGGTGAGAGGGAGAGAAGGAGGGGATGAGGAGACAGGATGGTGAGAGGGAGAGAAGGAGGGGATGAGGAGACAGTATGGTGAGAGGGAGAGAAGGAGGGGATGAGGAGACAGTATGGTGAGAGGGAGAGAAGGAGGGGATGAGGAGACAGTATGGTGAGAGGGAGAGAAGGAGGGGATGAGGAGACAGTATGGTGAGAGGGAGAGAAGGAGGGGATGAGGAGACAGTATGGTGAGAGGGAGAGAAGGAGGGAATGAGGAGACAGTATGGTGAGAGGGAGAGAAGGAGGGAATGAGGAGACAGGATGGTGAGAGGGAGAGAAGGAGGGGATGAGGAGACAGTATGGTGAGAGGGAGAGAAGGAGGGAATGAGGAGACAGTATGGTGAGAGGGAGAGAAGGAGGGGATGAGGAGACAGGATGGTGAGAGGGAGAGAAGGAGGGATGAGGAGACAGGATGGTGAGAGGGAGAGAAGGAGGGGATGAGGAGACAGGATGGTGAGAGGGAGAGAAGGAGGGGATGAGGAGACAGTATGGTGAGAGGGAGAGAAGGAGGGAATGAGGAGACAGTATGGTGAGAGGGAGAGAAGGAGGGAATGAGGAGACAGGATGGTGAGAGGGAGAGAAGGAGGGGATGAGGAGACAGTATGGTGAGAGGGAGAGAAGGAGGGAATGAGGAGACAGTATGGTGAGAGGGAGAGAAGGAGGGATGAGGAGACAGGATGGTGAGAGGGAGAGAAGGAGGGATGAGGAGACAGGATGGTGAGAGGGAGAGAAGGAGGGGATGAGGAGACAGGATGGTGAGAGGGAGAGAAGGAGGGGATGAGGAGACAGGATGGTGAGAGGGAGAGAAGGAGGGGATGAGGAGACAGTATGGTGAGAGGGAGAGAAGGAGGGAAGAGGAGACAGGATGGTGAGAGGGAGAGAAGGAGGGGATGAGGAGACAGGATGGTGAGAGGGAGAGAAGGAGGAATGAGGAGACAGTATGGTGAGAGGAGGAAGGGGGATGAGGAGACAGGATGGTGAGAGGGAGAGAAGGGGGATGAGGAGACAGGATGGTGAGAGGGAGAGAAGGAGGGGATGAGGAGACAGGATGGTGAGAGGGAGGGAATGAAGGGATGGTGAGAGGGAGAGAAGGAGGGGATGAGGAGACAGGATGGTGAGAGGGAGAGAAGGAGGGAATGAGGAGACAGGATGGTGAGAGGGAGAGAAGGAGGGGATGAGGAGACAGGATGGTGAGAGGGAGAGAAGGAGGGATGAGGAGACAGGATGGTGAGAGGGAGAGAAGGAGGGGATGAGGAGACAGGATGGTGAGAGGGAGAGAAGGAGGGAATGAGGAGACAGGATGGTGAGAGGGAGAGAAGGAGGGGATGAGGAGACAGTATGGTGAGAGGGAGAGAAGGAGGGAATGAGGAGACAGGATGGTGAGAGGGAGAGAAGGGGGATGAGGAGACAGGATGGTGAGAGGGAGAGAAGGAGGGGATGAGGAGACAGGATGGTGAGAGGGAGACAGGATGGTGAGAGGGAGAGAAGGAGGGATGAGGAGACAGGATGGTGAGAGGGAGAGAAGGAGGGAAGAGGAATGAGGGGAGAGGGGGAGAAGGAGGGATGAGGAGACAGGATGGTGAGAGGGATGATGAGAGGGAGGAAGGGGGAAGATGAGGAGACAGGATGGTGAGAGGGGATGAGGAGACAGGATGGTGAGAGGGAGGAAGGAGGGATGAGGAGACAGGATGGTGAGAGGGAGAGAAGGAGGGATGAGGAGACAGGATGGTGAGAGGGAGAGAGGGGGATGAGGAGACAGGATGGTGAGAGGGAGAGAAGGAGGGATGAGGAGACAGGATGGTGAGAGGGAGAGAAGGAGGGATGAGGAGACAGGATGGTGAGAGGGAGAGAAGGAGGGATGAGGAGACAGGATGGGAGAGGAGAGAAGGAGGGAATGAGAGAGACAGGAGAGAGGGAGAGAAGGAGGGATGAGGAGACAGGATGGTGAGAGGGAGAGAAGGAGGGAATGAGGAGGCAGGTGAGAGGGAGAGGGAGGGATGAGGAGACAGGATGGTGAGAGGGAGAGAAGGGGGATGAGGAGACAGGATGGTGAGAGGGGAGAAGGAGGGAAGGAGACAGGATGGTGAGAGGGAGAGAAGGAGGGGATGAGGAGACAGGATGGTGAGAGGGAGAGAAGGAGGGGATGAGGAGACAGTATGGGATGGTGAGGGGAGAGAAGGGGATGAGGAGACAGGATGGTGAGAGGGAGAGAAGGAGGAAGGATGAGGAGACAGGATGGTGAGAGGGAGAGAGGAGGGGATGAGGAGACAGGATGGTGAGAGGGAGAGAAGGAGGGGATGAGGAGACAGGATGGTGAGAGGGAGAGAAGGAGGGGATGAGGAGACAGGATGGTGAGAGGGAGAGAAGGAGGGAATGAGGAGACAGTATGGTGAGAGGGAGAGAAGGAGGGATGAGGAGACAGGATGGTGAGAGGGAGAGAAGGATGAGGAGACAGGATGAGGGGAGACAGGATGGTGAGAGGGAGAGAAGGAGGGATGAGGAGACAGGGGAGAGGGAGAGAAGGAGGGGATGAGGAGACAGGATGAGGAGACAGTATGGTGAGAGGGAGAGGGAGGGATGAGGAGACAGGATGGTGAGAGGGAGAGAAGGAGGGGATGAGGAGACAGTATGAGGAGACAGGATGGTATGGTGAGAGGGAGAGAAGGAGGGGATGAGGAGACAGGATGAGAGAGGGAGAGAAGGAGGGATGAGGAGACAGGATGGTGAGAGGGAGAGAAGGAGGGATGAGGAGACAGGATGGTGAGAGGGAGAGAAGGAGGGATGAGGAGACAGGATGGTGAGAGGGAGAGAAGGAGGGGATGAGGAGACAGGATGGTGAGAGGGAGAGAAGGAGGGGATGAGGAGACAGTATGGTGAGAGGGAGAGAAGGAGGGAATGAGGAGACAGGATGGTGAGAGGGAGAGAAGGGGGATGAGGAGACAGGATGGTGAGAGGGAGAGAAGGAGGGGATGAGGAGACAGGAGAGGGAGAGAAGGAGGGAATGAGGAGACAGGATGGGAGGGAGAGAAGGAGGGGTGAGAGGGAGAGAAGGAGGGGATGAGGAGACAGGATGGTGAGAGGGAGAGAAGGAGGGGATGAGGAGACAGTATGGTGAGAGGGAGAGAAGGAGGGGATGAGGAGACAGGATGGTGAGAGGGAGAGAAGGAGGGGATGAGGAGACAGGATGGTGAGAGGGAGAGAAGGAGGGAAGAGGAGACAGGATGGTGAGAGGGAGAGAAGGAGGGGATGAGGAGACAGGATGGTGAGAGGGAGAGAAGGAGGGAATGAGGAGACAGTATGGTGAGAGGGAGAGAAGGGGGGATGAGGAGACAGGATGGTGAGAGAAGGGGGGATTGGTGAGAGGGAGAGAAGGAGGGGATGAGGAGACAGGATGGTGAGAGGGGAGAGAAGGAGGGAATGAGGAGACAGGATGGTGAGAGGGAGAGAAGGAGGGGATGAAGACAGATGGTGAGAGGGAGAGAAGGAGGGGATGAGGAGACAGGATGGTGAGAGAGAGAGAGAAGGAGGGGATGAGGAGACAGGATGGTGAGAGGGAGAGAAGGAGGGAATGAGGAGACAGGATGGTGAGAGGGAGAGAAGGAGGGATGAGGAGACAGGATGGTGAGAGGGAGAGAAGGAAGACAGGAAGAGGGAGAGAAGGGGGGATGAGAGACAGGATGGTGAGAGGGAGAGAAGGAGGGGATGAGGAGACAGGATGGTGAGAGGGAGAGAAGGAGGGGATGAGGAGACAGGATGGTGAGAGGGAGAGAAGGAGGGATGAGGAGACAGGATGGTGAGAGGGAGAGAAGGAGGGAAGAGAGGGAATGAGGAGACAGGATGGTGAGAGGGGGAGAAGGAGGGGATGAGGAGACAGGATGATGAGAGGGAGAGAAGGAGGGAAGAGGGGGATGAGGAGACAGGATGATGAGAGGGAGAGAAGGAGGGAAGAGGGGGGTGAGGAGACAGGATGATGAGAGTGAGAGAATGAGGGGATGAGGAGACAGGATGGTGAGAGGGAGAGAAGGAGGGAATGAGGAGACAGGATGGTGAGAGGGAGGGAAGGAGGGGATGAGGAGACAGGATGGTGAGAGGGAGAGAAGGAGGGGATGAGGAGACAGGATGGTGAGAGGGAGAGAAGGAGGGAATGAGGAGACAGTATGGTGAGAGGGAGAGAAGGAGGGGAATGAGGAGACAGGATGGTGAGAGGGAGAGAAGGAGGGGATGAGGAGACAGGATGGTGAGAGGGAGAGAAGGAGGGGATGAGGAGACAGTATGGTGAGAGGGAGAGAAGGAGGGGATGAGGAGACAGGATGGTGAGAGGGAGAGAAGGAGGGATGAGGAGACAGGATGGTGAGAGGGAGAGAAGGAGGGGATGAGGAGACAGGATGGTGAGAGGGAGAGAAGGAGGGGATGAGGAGACAGGATGGTGAGAGGGAGAGAAGGAGGGAAGATGAGGAGACAGGATGGTGAGAGGGAGAGAAGGAGGGGATGAGGAGACAGGATGGTGAGAGGGAGAGAAGGAGGGGATGAGGAGACAGGATGGTGAGAGGGAGAGAAGGAGGGGATGAGGAGACAGGATGGTGAGAGGGAGAGAAGGGGGATGAGGAGACAGGATGGTGAGAGGGAGAGAAGGAGGGAAGAGGGGGATGAGGAGACAGGATGGTGAGAGGGAGAGAAGGAGGGGATGAGGAGACAGGATGGTGAGAGGGAGAGAAGGAGGGGATGAGGAGACAGTATGGTGAGAGGGAGAGAAGGAGGGATGAGGAGACAGGATGGTGAGAGGGAGAGAAGGAGGGATGAGGAGACAGTATGGTGAGAGGGAGAGAAGGAGGGGATGAGGAGACAGGATGGTGAGAGGGAGAGAAGGAGGGGATGAGGAGACAGGATGGTGAGAGGGAGAGAAGGAGGGGATGAGGAGACAGTATGGTGAGAGGGAGAGAAGGAGGGGATGAGGAGACAGGATGGTGAGAGGGAGAGATTGTGGTGAGAGGGAGAGAAGGAGGGGATGAGGAGACAGGACAAGGGGAGAGAAGGAGGGGATGAGGAGACAGGATGGTGAGAGGGAGAGAAGGAGGGGATGAGGAGACAGTATGTGAGGAGACAGTGGTGAGAGGGAGAGAAGGAGGGGATGAGGAGACAGTATGGTGAGAGGGAGAGAAGGAGGGGATGAGGAGACAGGATGGTGAGAGGAGAGAAGGAGGGGATGAGGAGACAGTATGGTGAGAGGGAGAGAAGGAGGGATGAGGAGACAGGATGGTGAGAGGGAGAGAAGGAGGGGATGAGGAGACAGTATGGTGAGAGGGAGAGAAGGAGGAAGAGGAGACAGGATGGTGAGAGGGGAGAGAAGGAGGGGATGAGGAGACAGGATGGTGAGAGGGAGAGAAGGAGGGAATGAGGAGACAGTATGGTGAGAGGGAGAGAAGGGGGATGAGGAGACAGATGATTGAGGAGACAGGATGGTGAGAGGGAGAGAAGGAGGGGATGAGGAGACAGGATGGTGAGAGGGAAGAAGGAGGGAATGAGGAGACAGGATGGTGAGAGGGAGAGAAGGAGGGGATGAGGAGACAGGATGGTGAGAGGGAGAGAAGGAGGAATGAGGAGACAGGATGGTGAGAGGGAGAGAAGGAGGGGATGAGGAGACAGGATGGTGAGAGGGAGAGAAGGAGGGATGAGGAGACAGGATGGTGAGAGGGAGAGAAGGAGGGGATGAGGAGACAGGATGGTGAGGAGACAGGAGGGAATGAGGAGACAGGATGGTGAGAGGGAGAGAAGGAGGGGATGAGGAGACAGTATGGTGAGAGGGAGAGAAGGAGGGGATGAGGAGACAGGATGGTGAGAGGGAGAGAAGGGGGATGAGGAGACAGGATGGTGAGAGGGAGAGAAGGAGGGGATGAGGAGACAGGATGGTGAGAGAGGGAGAGAAGGAGGGGATGAGGAGACAGGATGGTGAGAGGGAGAGAAGGAGGGATGAGGAGACAGGATGGTTTGGAGGGAAGAGGGGGGGATGAGGAGACAGGATGGTGAGAGGGAGAGAAGGAGGGGATGAGGAGACAGGATGGTGAGAGGGAGAGAAGGAAGAGGGGATGAGGAGACAGGATGTTTGAGAAGGAGGGGATGAGGAGACAGGATGGTGAGAGGGAGAGGGAAGGAGGGATGAGGAGACAGGATGGTGAGAGGGAGAGAAGGAGGGGATGAGGAGACAGGATGGTGAGAGGGAGAGAAGGAGGGGATGAGGAGACAGGATAGAGGGAGAGGGGGATGAGGAGGGGGATGAGGAGACAGGATGGTGAGAGGGAGAGAAGGAGGGATGAGGAGACAGTGGTGAGAGGGAGAAAGGAGGGAAGAGGGGGGTGAGGAGACAGGATGGTGAGAGGGATTCCAGGATGGTGAGAGGGAGAGAAGGAGGGAAGAGGGGGATGAGGAGACAGGATGGTAAGAGGGAGAGAAGGAGGGGATGAGGAGACAGGATGGTGAGAGGGAGGGAAGGAGGGGATGAGGAGACAGGATGGTGAGAGGGAGAGAAGGAGGGAATGAGGAGACAGTATGGTGAGAGGGAGAGAAGGAGGGGATGAGGAGACAGGATGGTGAGATGAAGAGGACAGTATGCTAGAGTTATAAGAGAGTAAGTTAGTGCGGGAGATGAAGACAGATGAACCAAGACAGGTGTGTTTACAATACAAAATAGATATGAAAATAGTTTCAGTTTGTGTGTGTGTGTGAAGTGTGTGTGTGTGTGTGTGTGTGTGTGTGTGTGTGTGTGTGTGTGTGTGTGAAGTGTGTGTGTGTGTGTGTAGGGATCAAAGTTGAGAGACAGTGTGTGATCGAGGAGTCTGTAAGACAGAGAGAAGAGTGTCACAGAGCCCTCCTGAACTGTCATCACGGACACCTGTCCCCTGTTCCCACTGATTGTATGTGTATATCTGCGCCCTTCTGTTCACCTGTGATGCTGTTGATTATTGTTACAAGGTCCGTTGGTACTGTGAGGACCTGTGCTGTGTGTTTTGGGCTTTCGTGCCCTTGTGGATTGTGCAGATGATTACGGGTTTCGTCCCACCTGATAATCATGGCACGCTTGTGTTATTTATTCGAGGTGCTCCTCACTCTTTTGTTAGGGTTACTACCCTATATTTTGTTATGTGTTTGTTTGGTCTTCGTCCCCTTGCCTTTATGCCGTAATTGAGGTACAGTTTAAAAAAACGATTACGCATTCCTGCGTCTGTCTCCCGAATCTCTTCATACCAACGTGACAGAGAGAGATGGTACTGATGTGACTGAACACTCCCCTAACAGTCAACTGATGGCCAGGGAATCTTCTATCTGTCCTCGAAAAGTTACTATAGCAGGGCCAAATCCTGTCTTCAGAAACTCTCATTTAGTTTCCTCCCAGTTCATTATGGATGATGCCTTAGGGATGATTACCTGTCCATTATGGATGATGCTTTAGGGATGATTACCTGTTCATTATGGATGATGCCTTAGGGGCAATTACCTGTCCATTATGGATGATGCCTTAGGGATGATTACCTGTCCATTATGGATGATGCTTTAGGGGATTACCTGTTCATTATGGATGATGCTTTAGGGATGATTACCTGTTCATTATGGATGATGCTTTAGGGATGATTACCTGTTCATTATGGATGATGCCTTAGGGATGATTACCTGCTCTTGTTGGGGATGATGCCCTTCTCTAGCAGCTGTTTGTCCTTGCCGGTGCGGATGGCCAGCCAGTTGCCCAGCTTGCCGTCGTAGAGGGTGTCCACCACCTTAAAGATCTCCCCTCTGGAGAAAGCCAGGCTCTGGGGGGCCTCCCGTTCATACTCAAAATGAGTCCTGATAAAGAAGGAGTCCCCACGACCCGACGCCAGGATGTCATTGTAGACTGGAGAAAGGGAGGGGGGAGAGGGGGAGGAAAAGAGAAAGAGAGATCAGGCTTCACTCCCTGATTCCCTCCCTGCTCATACTACTAACTGTAGACCAGTAGCAGAGGAGGCTGCTGAGGGGAGAAGGGCTTGTAATATTGTCTGGAATGGTGTCCATGGAATGTTTGATATACTACTCTATTTATTCCATTCTAACCATTACCATTCAGTCCCCATGCTCTACAGATCACACTGGTAGACCTGTACCCCAGAGGCACTATCTCACACCATGGAGAGATAAGGATGAGGAGAGAGAGGAGAGAGAGAGAGAGAGAGAGAGAGAGAGAGAGAGAGAGAGAGAGAGAGAGAGATAGAGAGAGAAGAGAGGAGAGAGAGAGAGAGAGGAGAGAGAGAGAGAGAGAGAGGAGAGAGAGAGAGAGGGAGAGAGATAGAGAGAGAGGGAGAGAGATAGAGAGAGACAGAGAGAGAGAGAGAGACAGAGAGAGAGAGAGAAAGAGAGGAAGAGAGACGCACAGCACACTGACACAGCTACTACAGACACACAGCACAGCACCACAGCTACTACAGACACCCAGCACACCGATACAGCTACTACAGACACACAGCACAGTGACACAGCTACTACAGACACACAGCACACCGACACAGCTACTACAGACACACAGCACACAAACACAGCTACTACAGACACACAGCACACCGACACAGCTACTACAGACACACAGCACACCGACACAGCTAT